>NW_025814849.1:4145000-4267862 GCF_022079265.1 Lynx rufus | reverse complement strand
CCCTCTTCGACCAGCAGGGGCGTAAACCGTCCGCGGGAAGCGAGCAGAGCCTGAAGGCTGACAGGGGGCGAGCCCGCGGCCTTCAGGTCCTGCTTTAGCAGCTTTCCTAGAAGCCGGACGTTATTTTTCAAAACCCAGTTTTGAGGACCGAGGGGACAGGAAGGAATCTCCAAGATCTGTCACGTGAGGAGAGGGGAGGCCGGGCGCGCACAGTAGGCCTGGGAGAGAGAGGAGGGAGTTGGGAGGAGGGGAGGAGGGAGGAGGGAGGGCGCGCGCACACACACACCGCCTACTTGGCGGACGGTCCCTCTGAAAGGCGGTGCCCCGCGGGGCCAAGTCAGGTGCGGGTGGCTCCCGATTGTAACAGATCGGCTAGGACGTGCGCCGTTCTTCCTGTTTTGCTTTTTGGGTGAACGTTGAAATCACAGCTGCCGCCTCCAGGGAGCCCTCCTGTGTGCCAGGCTCCCGATGGCCACTCGACCCGAGGACGGGGACTCTGGGGGGACCACACCCACCGGAGGCAGCGGTGACTGACAGGTGCCCCACCTGGACGGGGGGCTGGCAGGTGACGTGAACGAGCTCAAAAAACACGCGGAACATTCTTGCCTCCTCAAAGAGGTACGGTCGCCCCAATTTTGTTCAAAGAGCTTGCTGCAGGTTGAGCAATGCTCCCCCAAATTCACATCCGCCTGAACCTCAGAATCTGACTTGTTTAGAAACAGGGGTCTTTGCCGCGAGATTAGTTAAGAGGAAGTCATGTGGGAGTGGGGGGCGGGGGGAGGGCGCATCCGCTGACTGGTGTCCTTCCACGAAGAGGACGCACAGACCCGAGGCCCACGGAGGGGAGCAGCCCCGATGAGACACAGGCAGGGGTGGGAGGGGCTGGGGCTGAGTCTCCCCCGCAGACTCAGCAGGAACCGGCCCGGCACCTTGATCTGGGGCGTGTGGCCCCCGCCGAGAGAACGAACCCGTTGCTTCACACCCCCCAATTTGTACTTTGCGACCGGAGCCCGAAGACACAAGTGCCAGCTCGTGCCTCAGCGTCCCCTGCCCTCCGCACGGGGATGCGCGTAGGGGGGCGGGCTGTGCGGGCTTCCCTGGAAGGGGCGCCGGGGGCCGCATCTGTTCCAGCACGAGGCGGGGCGGGGCGGGGGGGGGGCACGCCGAGACTCCAATGCAGGAGCCGTGGGCGGATGTTGCGAAAATAACCCAAACCCAGAAGATGACACCGAGCGGGGTCCCAACCCCGGGACTGCGGCCTCGGGCAGCGGCCCTGGAGCCAGCGGGGGCCCCGGGACCCCACACCAGGCTGGACTGGGAAGCCCGGTCAGGGCAGCAGGGCGTGACCGGGAAGGCTCACAGCCCCCAGGCACCCACAGGTGCAGGGCACGCCGCCCCCACACAGACAGCAACAGCCCGCCAGCCCCAGGTCCCCGCGTCCCCGTCCCGCCCCCACAAGAGACCGCACCCCCCACCCCCAGCCCAGGGAGCGGGTGTTGGAAGGTGCAGTGACGCCCCTCTCCCAACAGACCCCCCATCCTGCATCCTGGACAGACACGTGGGAGCTGCGCGTGGCTCCATGCATCGAGGATAAGTCCAGCTCCTTCCCTCAGGTGTTGACCTGCCCTTCTGTCCTCGCTCACCCTCCCTCCGCCCCCCCTGGGCCGCTCTGTTCTTGCCCCGGGGCCTTTGCACGGGCAGCTCCCTCTGGCTGGAGCACTGAAAACTAACTTCCTCATTCACGCAGGTGCCCGTCGTGTGCCCCTGTGGGAACAGGGCGGGGACCTTTGTCTGTTTTGCCCGCCGTGTACCTGCAGTGCCTACCGCGGTGCGGAGGACACAGTAGGTGCTCAGTAAGCGCGCAGCGCATCGGTGGCGTGCACAAAGGAGTGGGCCGGCCCCTGCTCTGTGCTTGGAGCAAACCACGGGCTGGGCCTCCGGGGCAGAGGCGGGCTGGGGGGGGGGGCGCCCACCAGCAGAGACTCAGGCGGAGCACCCGGGCGGGGCCCGCCCACCTTTGAAGAAGACGATCTTGTGGTCGCTGGTGCGCTCGAACACGGCGTCCACGCCGTCCAGGTGCAGCGGGAGGCCCCGCCAGAAGCGGTGCATCTGCGCGGGCTGCAGCGACACCAGGTGCCCGTCCCGGGTCAGCCGCCAGAAGTACCTGCCTGGGGGCGCGGAGAGGGGGTGGGTCTGCAGGGGGCAGGTCTGGGGCCCGGAGCTGCCCTTCCATCCAGTAGCCACTCACTGGACCGGGTGGGGGTTACCTTTGAAGAAAAAGGCCTCGCCGCGGATCTGGGCCACCGCGTCAAAGTCAGTGCTGCAGCGGAGAGGCACGTCCTTCCTGGGTCTGGGGGCAGAGAGCAGGGGGAGGGCTGCAGGAGGGGGCTGGGGCAGCGAACAGGGGGAGGGGAGGGGAGGGTGGGGGCTGGGGCAGAGAGCAGGGGGTGGGGGGGCTGGGGGGAGCCTCCGTTCCCGAGCCACTCTGGGGGAGCGGGGCTTGTGAAGCCCCAGAAGGACCCCCCTTAAGGAGACCCCGCGCCACCCCCGTCATTTGCTGCAGGCTCAGAGACAGTTGCATTCCGGTTTGTCAACTATACGCCAAGTAATAAAAATCAAAGCCCGAGCCCCCTTTGCGCCGTCCAGAGTGGCCGACACAGAGCGCGGAGCGAGCGGACATCAGGAGCATCTGGACAGACAGACGTTCTTGCGCACGGGGCGCAGGTCGGGGACA
Source organism: Lynx rufus (assembly GCF_022079265.1). Lineage (NCBI taxonomy): Eukaryota > Metazoa > Chordata > Mammalia > Carnivora > Felidae > Lynx > Lynx rufus. The sequence goes on along the minus strand of NW_025814849.1, from coordinate 4,265,128 downwards.
AAGGGCGGGCGGGTGTCCTTCCACCGTCCGGAGGAGTGTAAGGAAAGGGTGGCTCAGGGCTTAGCCCCGGGAGCGCCGGGAGTCCAGGCCCCCGAGCCATGACTGGGGAGGTGCTGGCCACGGCGTGCAGGGCAGGGGCCCACGGCTTACGGGGTGCCGGACCGGTTGTTGGGGGGCTCTGGCGGGAGGGGAGGCTCCTCGGGCTCTGGGGTGTCCGGCTGTGCCGTGGGGGACACAGACTCCCGCACGCCTGTGGGGACAGGAGGCTGCGCTGAACCCGGCAGGGCCCCCCTCCCTTCCCGGGACCCCCGACGCGGCGCTGTGGGCCCTGCACGTGCACCAGAGCCACAGCATCACAGCCCGAGGTCCCCGAGACCCCTCCTTAACCTCCAGGGGCTCAATGAGTGTTGCCCCCCCCCCCCCAGACCTCCTCCCGGGTGCAGACCCCAGAGAACCAAGGACAGGCGTGCAAACCAAAACTCGTGCAAACCAAAACTCGTCTGAATGTGCACAGCAGCCAGAGGTGGAAACAATGCACATGTCCACCCACGAGGGGACAAACAGAATCTTTGGTCATAAAGAGAAAGGAAGCGTGGACCTGGGGCGTGGACAGGGCGCTCGGTGAGAGCAGCTGGGCACGAGAGGGCCCACGGCGTGTGGTCCCAGTTGCACGAACCGTCCAGAAAGGGCACAGCCGTGGACGTGGACAGAAGGGAGGTCAGTGGCTGCCAGGCAGTGTGGGGGGGTGACCGCTGATGGCCATGGGGTCTCCTTTGGTGGGGGGTGGTGACAAGTGTTGTGGAACCATGCAGCAGGGGCAGATACACAACCCTGCGAACGTGGCCAATGCCACCGGCCTGTACTCGTCAAAGGGGTTAACATGGTAGGTTTTCCTCTAGGAGGAAAGTGCCCACGTCAGAGCCTGGTGGACGCCGGGGTGCTCACAACAGCAGGGGAGGGGGGTTAGGAGAGGTGGAAAGTATGCTGGTGCCATGGGGGGGCACCCGGGGTTGTGGCGGGCACCTGGGGGTCATGGGGGGCACCTGGGAGTCATGGGGGGCAGCCTGGAGTCATGGGGGGCACCCGGGGGTCATGGGGGGGGGAAGACTGGGGTCATGAGGGGCAGACTGGGGTATAGGGGGCACCCGGGGGTCATGAGGGGCACCCGGGGGTCATGGGGGGCACCCGGGGGTCGGGGCAGGGACATGGGAACCACGGGGATGTCACCACTACCTGCACCCCAGGCCCACGCCTGCTCCCTGATGGGGCCTCCTTCTATGCAAGTGCCTGATGCGTCCCCAGCACGGCAGGTCCCCGAGCTCTGGGTTCAGTCCTGGCTCTGTCGGCCGCCAGGGTGCCCCCCGGCCTCAGCCTTCCCATCTCTAAGTGGGGACAGCAGGTCCGACCTCCCGGGCCATAAAGACCGGACGCCTCAGTGCACGTATGTACTTTGCACGGGCCGGGGCACGTCCGTGCCAGCTGCCACAAACTGAAGCTACCTGGGGGCCGGACGGGGATCCTGCCCTGTTCTGAGGCCCTGTTCAAAGGCCTGCAGGGCGCCTGCGGCCCGGGGCCCCCCGCGAAAGACCACCCGTTTGTTCGTCCCACACACGTCAGGGAGCCGCTCGGGCCACGCGAGGCCTGGACGCTGAGCGCAGGGAGAGACGAGCAGGACAGAAAGAGCCATCCCGTGGGGTCCTGGGGCCGGGGACCCCCGCGTTTCTGGCTCCGTCCCCGGGGCGCCCCGGGCCCGGCTCTGGGGGGCGGACTCACCGTACAGCTGCCAGACGCGCACCCTGTCCTCGTAGGGGAGCCTGTAGTGCAGAGGGTCGCCCACGGGGCCCTGGTAGTACGGCTGCATGATGGAGCTCGTGGCCGCCACGTGGCTCAGCCCAATGGCGTGGCCAAACTCATGGACGGCCACCGCGAACAGGTCCATGTCGTGGGTGTCTGGGAACACGGGGAGCCGGGGGGTCAGGGGAGGGACGGCCAGGCTGCCCGGAGGGGGCTGGCTCGCGTGCGCAGGCCGGGCACCCGCGGGGAGGGGGCGTGAGGCGACGGGCGTTCCCGTCACGCTGGAGGCCCGGGTCCTCGACGGGCCGGTTCCGTGCAGTTAGTGCCGAGGCCCCGGCGGGGGCGGGGGGGGGGGGGTCACGGCTGGTCCCTGAGGCCCGAGTGGGAGGGGGGCCCCCGGGACCTGGCCTCAGCCCCACGCACCTGGGGAGCGGAAGGCCCAGGACTCATCGTCATCGAAGTGGGCGTCCCCCGCGGAGAGCTGGTCGCCGGGGAGGAAGGCGTGGGCCACCGCGCCGCCCGGGCCGTCGAAGGGGTAGGCGTCGTTGTGGTCGGCCTTGGAGAAGTCGATCTGGATGTCCGCGGCACTGCCCGCCACCTCGTGGAAGTTGAGGGGTGTGATGTCGCTCCAGACTTTGAGGGCGTAGTGCATGAGCGCACGCACGGTGTCCCGGCCCAGGGGCGAGTCCCGCGGGAACGTGCGGACCCTAGGGCGGGCGGGGTCAGAGCCTGGGGTCTCCTCCCCAGGGTCCCCAGGGTTACCCCGCCCGCCCGGGACCGTATCTGGAAACAGGGTTTTGCAGACGATGTTAAGGTAAAGGTTGAGACAAGGCCACACAGGCAGGCGGGGCGGTGGCCGCGTGGGGGGAGGAGAGGCTGGGGGCGGGTTCTCCCCTCCGCCGAGCCTCAGAAGCAGCGGCCCCGTGACCCTCGGACCTCCGACTCCCGGCCTCCAACGCGAAGGACCGACCCCCCGTCTTGCTGGGCCCGGCCGTGGGCGCTGGTTTGGGCGGGCCCCCAGGAAAGGGGACCAGGTCGGTCCGGTCCGGGCAGGGCCGCCCCCCTCCCCGCCCCCCGCCCCCCGCCCACCTCCACGACAGGCTCCTCCTGTTCCACGTGGCGGGAGCCGGAGCCTGGCGCCTCCTTCGGGCCGGGGCCGCAGCTGGGAGGTCGGGGAGGGAACACCGAGGGGTTTTCATCAGCGCCAGGGTGGCCTCGTCTGCGGGGAAGGGTGGGGTCAGGTCCCCTAGGGGTGGCACCGGGCTCAGGCCCCACGCCCTGCTCCCCGGGGACCCGGGTCGGGTGGGGGCGGGGCCTCACTGCCAGGCGTGTATGCAGGACCAGGACAGGGGTCGCTCGGAGCACGTGTGAACTACGACAGGGCCTGGACCGGTCAGGTCGGCCACTGGCGGGGCCCTGGCCAGGCGGGCACGGCTCGGCCCCGATCTGCGTCCGGTATCGCGGGACCCACACCTGACCGGCTCTGTGGTGACACGGGCGTGTCCACCTCTGCAGAGGCCCGGGGACAGCTGTGATCCGTCAGCCCCCAGGAGGGCCTCCACAAAACCGGAATGTGCCCCCAACGCGTGAAAAGCGGGGCACTCACATAAACACCCCAGGTTTCTGGTTTCCCGTGGAAAGCTGGCGGTTTCGGCAGCACAGATCCGCCGCTTCCAGGGGACAAGATTCAGTAGGGACCGAGGGTGGGCTTAAGTGCAGACCGCGTAGTGGGGGAGGTGGGTCTGGGTGCAACGGACACACACGCGCCCATCACTGTGCCCACATCCAGGGGCGGGGCGTGCTGACAGGGTCCCACGTGGCAAGAATCCTTGGTCCTGCCCCCAGAGACAGCGGGGACCCGTCCCTAACCACACCCCCACAGAGGGCCCCCGGAGCGCCCATCCCCCGCGCCCCTAGAGGACTGACCTAGGATGCCGGTGGCCTCCAGGCCCCCGAACCGCTGCATGGCGGCGATGGCCTTGGACAGCTCCTCCTGTGTCTGCAGCTGGCCTGTTGTGGGGTCGGCTGGGGGCAGGTAGCCAAATCTGCTCAGCCACTCCTGAGAGGAGAGAGCAGGGTGAGCGGCGGAGTGGGTGGGGGGGAGGGCTCAGCCCCACAAGAAGAGCTATGGGCCCTTGAGGTGAGGGGCAGGCCTCTCCCAGCCCTGATCAACACCACCCTGGCCCCAGCCCCCCATTAGCCCACAAGGCACCTCGTGTTCCTTCTTTACGTTACTTTACGGGCCGATGCCGGAGAAGCGCCTGAATAAACCTGATGCCTCTTAGAAGGGGTGAGCTTGAGCAGTGCACAACCCGTACGACTGCTCACAGCAGCCTGCCCCACCTCACTTCTCTTGAGCCAGGAGATGCCCAGGGGACACTTAAGAAAGTGAAATTCTACAAAGGTTACTACATGTGGCATGGGCCAAATTCAGGCCCTTGGGAGGCAAGAGTCGAAGACCTAAGGTCTGAAACCCACACTGAGAAGAGCATAGCCTCAGGCTCCGGTGTTAGGACTCTGGTCACGAGCTGCACATTCACAGCATGTAAGAGCCCAGACTCTGAGGCCACTTGCTGTGCATTTGCACTCAAGCCCTCTGGGCTGATTCCCCGCCTGGGAATGTGAGCACAGAATGAGTCAGAGTGTGGAAAATGCCCCGTCAGCACCTGACACAGGTGTTGGATGAAGCACGCCGTGGCACCGTCAGGGGACGGCTCTGCCCGAAAGCGCCCTGGTCGGGGTTCCCTGAGCCAAGCAGGAGGCAGGAAGCAAGGCGACCCTTCAGCACGGACACAAGTACAGCCCCGTCTCAAGCCCCAGTCACCTCTACCATCCGTGCGGGGCCCTAGGAGACAGGGAGGCGCTGCTGCCCTTGTTCGGGGGGAGTCCCCCCTTGGGGTTCAGTGTCTTGAACAGCCAACTGGTGCTCATGCCCACTTCCTAGGCTGTGTGACAATCCCACGATAGCGCCTGGGCCATGTGGACACTGGGGGGACTCACCAGGCAGGGGGACGGGGGAACCCAGCGGCGGGTGGAAGGCAAGGTCCGGGATTCCTGAGCCCTGCCCTTCCCAGGCCTGTGACTCCAAGATACCCGCTTACAGGCTTGTTTGCGTTTTGGTAGATGTTTAAAAAACCCTCTCGATTCGTTTACGCTACTGCAGGCCCCTCGGAAGCGTCTGAGTTTGTAGCCCTGGCCAGGAGGCTCCCTGCTCAGAGGGGGGGCCTAGCTCAGTGGAAGGGGGTCCACCCTCCTGGAGTTCCCAGGGGCTTCAATTGGCCAGAAGCTGCCACCTTGATGACTTGCATACAATTTGCATACACCTGCAGAGAACCAGCTAGATTCCTCCCTTTCCAGGAAACACAGGGTCTTTCCCAAGGTTTCTCTGTTCCTTCCCCCCCCCCACCAAACCCTTATTGGCCCAGACCCCCTGGTCCTAACTGGAGGCCCCCAAGAGTGTGTGCAAAACTGGGGCCCCTCTGAGGTGGTCGGACAGGGCTGAGTAGCACCAGGAGCGACTCGCTCCTCGATGAACAGCAATCAAGACACCTTCCCAAGTGGACGCGCCTCATTAGACGGCCCCTTCTCCCCGGGGGCCTGGGAGTGACACCCTGTGCTCAAAGGAGGTGGCACTGGCTGGGACAGGGCCACCTCCCCATCCTGGGCTGTGCCGTCCTCAGGGTTAAGACCTTTGCCGTCACCGAGCACCCCCTTCCTCTGGGAGGACCCCCCTTCACATCACTGCAAACACACTGAAGCTCATCAGCTGGGCCACCAGCGGGACGAGCATGTCCCGTGCCTGGTCCCTGTCCCGGCACTGGAGCGACCCCGAGACAGCCTCGGGCACTAAACACCTGTATTCGTGGCTACACACGTTTTCGGGAAAAGATTCAAAGACTATTGAAAGTTTTGACTCTGCCGTTCTCTTTCCGAACGTCCGAAAACACACACGCGCATTTCAGAGCCCTCTGTTAAGACTCTAGGCCTGAGCTATGGAACCCCAGGGCCTCAGGGCTGCAGCAGCCCCCTTGCTCAGCACCACGAGGCTGCCTCCTCTAGGAAGCCCTCTGGAGTTTCCTCAGATGTCCGGGATGCCAGATGAGGGTGCCGGCAACCCCCCTCCTCACCAGCGAAGGGCCCACCCAAGCGGGTGGGGGATGGGGCACTCTGGGGGAAGAACCCCCTTCCCCAGCTGTCTGGCCGGGGGGCTCGGATAACAGCCGGGTGTGTGCACTGAGCTGTGCCCCACCCCCCACAGGCACCGAGCTTCCCCGAGGGGCACTGCCCTGCCCCAGGGAGCCCGGCCAGGAGACCACATGCGTTTCCAGGCTTCCGAGGCCTCAAGAGCCCTTCAGGTGGTTTTGGAACGTTTGCCAACGCTGGAAAGCAGCTTTTAGTCTCAGGTCTGAGGGGCCGCCTGTGCTAACTTGCAGAACCACCAGGGCAGCTGAGTGCAGGCGCTGGCCGCCCCTACCAGCCTGGGCCCTGGGAACACTGCAGCTCGAGACCCCGTCAGCGGCCAGACCAGAGGAACAGGGCCAAGGCCCCCTCCCTCGCAGGTGTGGGCTGGGGGTGGGGGTCTGTACCCTCAATCTGACTTCCCACCCCCCCCCACTGTGGACCCCTCCCCCTGACCTTCACATCAGGAGGCAGCCCCCTCTCAAGGCCCCAGCTGTCCCCTCCCCATGGCCCCTGCCATCCGTTGTGGGGGGGGGTGGATGTGGGCAGCGGGGAGCTCTCGGTGGCCACGGGGAGCCAGGGGGGCCGGCGGGTGGAAGTGCCTGGAACCGGAAGGCCCCATCCCCCTGGGGAGGCGCCAGGACGACAGCGCCCCCCCCTCCACCGGCCAGCTCATCTCCACCTCCGGGAAAACAGGCAAAGTCCCAAACAGCCAACCGGCCAGCCCCGCCCCCGGCAGCACTACCTTCTGAAGTGGGAGCTGAGAACCGGCCCGAGGGCGGGGGTGTCCTGGCAGGGGACGCGCGCTGCCCCCGCACCCCCCCATCACTACGGAGCCCGGGGCGCGAGCGGGGCCGCCCCTCCCTGCGCGCCCATCCCGCGCGCCGTCGTCACGGCGACCGCGTCTCCAGGGCAACCAGGCTGCAGCAGCGGAGGTGAACCTTCCAGAAGGCCGTGGGGAGGAGAGGGGAAGGGAGGGGAGGGGAGGAGAGGGGAAGAGCTGGGACGTCCCAACCTCGCAGCCGCCGTCCCGCCGCGGAGAGTCCCCAACAGCCAAGGAGATGCGCCTTTCCTCCCCCCGGGGATCCCTGAACTGGGCCATTAACGCCCGCGGGGAAACTGAGGCCGGAGCCGCGGTGCCCCGTGCAAGGCACTAGCGGGACATGGTGCTTCCGGGCTCTAGGGCGGCCCCAGGCCTCTCCGCTTTTTATCTTTCCCCGTGCGCTTGTCAGGGCGATACCACATGCCTCCGTTTACTGGGATAACAGGTCCCACTCCCCTCCCAACTCTTGGATTCCCGGGGAGGCACAGCCCTGGCCCCAGAGTGGCCCCAGCAGGTGAGGGCCCCCGGCAGGTGAGGCCCCCGGCAGGTGGGCAGGTGGGAACCTGCAGCCACAGCCCCACGGGGGGACTGACGGGCAGAGGGACGGACGCAGGGACGGTGCTGGGCTGCACCAGGCTGGCAGACAAGCAGCACGCACTGTGTGCAGGGTCTCAGGTAGTCCTCTCCACGGTCCCACGGCGTGGCCGCTGTTGTCCTCACTTATAGGGGGCAAGCGGGGGCCTAAAGACTGCGATGACCAGGGCTCACGCTACCCCCTGGAGCCTGGCGGGGCCACCATGTGCCGGGGACCACGGTGGTGGGTGGCTGACCCGTGGGCCCTTCCCCCCGCACGGTCCGTCTGTGACTGGATCCCCCCCCAGCCCTGTCGGGGGGGGGCACGGAGAGCACGAACCCCTCTGTACAGATGAGTAAACCGAGGCTCAAAGGCTGCAGAGGGGCCGCGGCAGAGCGCAGCCAGTGAGACCTCGGCCACGGTGCCGTGGCTCAGGGGACGTGGCGGCTGGCAGGCAGTGGCTTTAGAGTCCCCCCAGGGCCCAGATAACCAACGGTAAGTCCAGCAGAGCCCGGCTGTGCCCGGGAGGTGCTGGCTCCCCGCCCACCCTCTGCACCTTCGCTCGGCACCCGGGTCGGGGCAGCGTGCGGCCACCACCTCCGCTCACAGTGAGGAAACTGGGCCCTCGGTCGCACGTGAAGCCAGTGGCAGAGCCGCGGTCTGGCATCAGTCTCCGCCTGCCTCGCTCTGCCCCTTGGAGGGAAATGAGCTGGTGCCCGGCTTGCTCCGGGAGGGGCGGTGGGCGGCCGCGGAGATCCCCCCCCTCGCCCCCGTGTCTTCCCCAGGGGGACGCTCCCGGGCCGCCCCCCCCCCCCGGGACAGCCTGTCCATCCCCCCGACACACCCGGAATGAGCACTCACTGTGCCAGGCGCTCTGGGGACAGGGGAGACCCGGGAGAGCCCTCCCCGCAGACGGGGCTCCAGAAGCGGACGGGGTTCTGGGGAACAGTAACGATGCACAAATGGACGTGGGAACAAGTGACTTCACGCATGACAGCAGTTACCAGATGCGGTCCTAACAGCGGACAACTGCTGAGTGCTTTTCCAGTCACTAGCCCGCTTCATGCTTACGACGCCCCTCAGGGCAGCGCTGCCCGAGGACGGGGGTGGGGGGCATCGTCTGTGGTGTTCGTGCTGGGCACACAGTAGCCACGAAATAAGTACCTGCTGCATTAATCGTACGGGTGAGCACCGTCATCCCCACTTCACAGACGGGGACACAGAGCCAGAGAGAGGTTAGGACAGGCACCCACAGTCACGCAGCCAGCCAGCATGGGGCAGGGCGGGGACGGGAGCCCAGAGCCTATGCCCGTAACCTCTCCGCTATGAGGGGACGTGAGTGACGGGGTACAGGGGCCAACTAAATGGTTGTCAGGGAAGATGTCCCTGGTGGGTGACAGTAGGCTGAGACCTGAGAAATGAGGAGCTGGTCAGGGGACGAGCCCTAGAAGAGTTCACAGAGGTGGGCGTGGCACACACCAAGGCCCTGGGGCAGGAGGCAGCCGGGAAGTTCCGTGGAGAAGCACAGAGAAAGGTGTACCGGAGGCAGGCACGCAGAGGCTGGCAGCCGGTCAGCAGCGCAAGCTGATTCCGGGCAGGGGGTGGGGAGAGCCAGGCTGCGCACCCTGCCAGACCGCTCTGTCACTCTGTCCCGTCCCTGCGGGGAGCCGACGGTGCTCGGGAGACCCCACAGGCTCTCAGCTCATGAGGGACAGACCCCTCGCCCTCCACGAGCGACGCACAGACCCTGCGCGCTGGAAACTCATCGCCGTCAATAGGCAAAAACCACAGACGCTCGAAGCACCCTCGGAAGGCACTGCACCGGCCGCCTGCCAAACCCCAGATCCTCTCCACTGCTCCCTCCCCCTCAGGACGGGAAGGCAGCTGGCTTCCCACCGCTGGGAGCCATCCAGAGGCCTCACCCAGTGAAGGTCCCAGTGGCCCGGTGCGTGAGGGGGACGCACATCCTAAGCCCCCAGGCCAGATCAGATGCCGGCGGTGGGGTCGGGGTCCACACTCCCAGGGCTCAGTCCACAGGCGTCCGGCACAGCCCTGCCCAGGCTCCCGCCACAGAAGCACACAAAGACTTCTTTCAGACTGGCCGTCAGCCCCGAGGCCGGGAGTGCTCCAGGGCCAGAACTCCCAGGGGACAGCACGCCTCAGGGCTGGGGGCCTGGGGGGTGCTGGGTGGACCTTAGGACCTTCACATTCACATCTAACTCCCCACAGGTATGCTGGGAGGGGGCCCCTGGAGTCTTCCCTCTGGAAGGCTCAGCGCAAAATCACGCAGGGGTTAACCATTTCCTGCTGTCTGTCCTGGCGGAGGGCGGGCAGTCCCAGGCTGCAGCTGCGGGGTGCCATGTCTGTGACCTCAGTCCTGAGCGCACGCAGGGCCCGTGGGCTCCCTTGGGCGCTGGCACTGAGGAGCAGGGACCCAGAGGCCAAGGGTGACTGTCACCCCTGCCACAATCTTTCCCCGGCTCAGGAGGGGGACACGGGGCTTGAGCACGCTCTGCGGTCCCGGCTCACATCCACCACTGCCATCGTCCGGCCACGTCCTGCCCGTCCCTTCATCCTCTGGGGCCTCTCGGGCCACGGGCCTTGCTTGCTCCCGGCCGTCCTCACGTACAACCTCAGCCGCAAACCAGTCACCTGTCTGTCAAAGATCACGCGATGCCCCGAGATGCTGTGTGGTTGGGGGCAACGAGGACTTTGTTGCTGGAGGTAGAAACCCGAGCACCTGGGCACAAACTTCAGAAGACCGGTTGGCAAATCTGCCGACGCTCAACGTGTGATGTTCACGCCTGTCACCGGCCCCCCTGCTCCAGGGCCTGGGTCCCCCCCCCCCCCCACAGTCACGCTGCAGTAACCGGGAGGTCTGGCACTGCCTCTGGCTTAGCAAGAACGTCGGCAACAGCCGCACGTCTGTGCCCAGGGCCGGCTGAAGGATGTGACGTCCGCGCCGGAGCGAGCTGGGGTGAGCACAGAGAACCGGGCAGATCCCGACGTGCCAATACGGAACGTTCCCCAGGACAGGCTTCCAAGTGAAAGCAGCCGGGCACGCAACGGTGGGCAGGAGGCTGTCATCCATACCAATAAGGGGCCCAGGTCCCCAAGTCCTTGCGAGTGCCCAGACGACCTCCAGAAGGATCCTTAGGAGATGAGGGGAGGACGGGGGAGAGGGAATTTCTCCCTCGGACCCTGTGTATGGCCTGAATGTCTTGCTACGGGTGTTCCCTACTTGGAAACACAGTAATGAAAAGCCCGGCGGACCCCAGGAGAGCACAGCGCACTCTTTTGTTCCACTGTGCACGGCCTGAAAGCCCACCCTTAGCGGGGCGCAGGGGACTCAATGCAGGGCTTTGTCCTCACGCTGAAGCTGGGGGTGGGCCGGGCCAGCCTCTCCCAGCGACCAGCCAGCGCTCCAGACCCGCCGGGCTCGACTCTGTCTGGCAGAAGCTGGGTCACACTTACAAAGAGGCCCTTCTCCTCGCTGGCAGCCCCAGATCCGAATATGCAGAGTCCGCGGACCCGGGCGTCTACAGAGGGGGCGGGATGGAGTCCCCCTCCTCCCCATAAATCCTGCCCGTTTCCAAGACTTCCCGCACCTCTGGGTCTGCGGCTCCGAGGTGTCATTCCCCAGAAGGCCACCAGAGACCGCCCTCCACCCACAAACGGGGCAGAAAGCTGGAAGGCTGCTCCACCAGGCGGGCGGGTCCCGGCCTTCCCCGGGTGGGAGCCTTAAAAAAGTGTCAGGCGCAGAACCCCCGGCTATTTACCCACTGGGCCAGATGCCAGGGCCCTGCTGTCTTTGGGGTTCCAGGCTAAAGAGCCACATTCCCCACCCCCCACGACGGCATTCCACAGTTTGGCCCAGTGACTGCCCACCCGCTGTGGGGGAGGGGGGGCGGTCTCGGGAACCCCGGCAGCCAGAAGAGGGGGTGCGCAGGCTCTAGCTGGCCAGGAGTGTGCACAACCGGCCGTCCCTGGGCAGGCAGAGAAAAACTTCAGAACCGCCCCGGGTCTGACAAACCAACTTGGCCGGGCCAGAACTCCCAGCCTTCCCAGCAGGGTCTCTCTGAGCTAGGAACTGGAAGCCTGGGTTCTACCCTCCCTCTGCCTTGACCTGGCAACAGGCTGCCCCCCAGATCATGCGCCCCGAGGGGGGAGGGGATCCAGGAAGCCCCCAGCTACAAAGGAGCACCCCAGTCTCAGAGGCGGTTTGGCAGGGAGGAAGCCCACTGTGGGGTCCCTCAGGCGTCCGGAAGCCGGCAGCCGGGACCGGTGGCTGCGCTGTCCCAGATGGCTGCGAGGGCTGGGGCGGCTGGGCGGGGGCGGTCCCCAGCCTGCTTCTGAGCCAGAACCTGTGGCCAAGTCCTGCCAACTGTACGGGGCTGCGGATGCCTCCCCCCACACCCCCAACAAATGCCTCCGCCTGCCTGCCTGAAATCCACCTGCAGCTCCCAAGTGCCTACGGCGCTGGGAGAGGGGCTCGGCCAGCACCCCTCTAGGACAGCCCTTTACGCGCTGGTGGATGTGGGCCGTGTGCGGGGGTGGGGAGGGCGCGGCCCCTGGCCCGGATCCCCGCGTCTCTCCGCGGAGTGAGGGGCCGCGGCAGGGGCGGAAGCCCCCAAACGAAAATCCGACGGCCCCTCGCGCCTTCGCCTGGCCTCGCCAACCTGGGGGCGGCGAGACCCAGAAAGTCTGATCTCCAGGTTCCAGGTCCAGAGGAGTGTGACTAGGGGGAGGGCTGTGGGAGGAGGGCGCTGCCGCCGGCCCCAGGACGGCTCCCAAGGCAGGGGGACAGCTGGCGTTCCGGAAGGGGGCGCTGGGGACGGCGGTGGGGCTGCATCCGAGCCTGGGAATGGGAGGGGAACCCCATCAAGCTCGGACAGGGCCAAGGGGGAGGCAGAGCAAGGCTGGCGGCGGAAGGGGACCGGGGACAGGGCCAAGATCCACGTCCAATGGGGCCTGGGGGCCGGTTCTCTCGCTCCCCGACACCCCACACGGAGCTAACTCGACAACCGCCGGCTTTCCGGGGCGTCCCCACTCCGCAGCCCCGACCTTTCCTCGGTGGTGGGTGCGCGCCCCTCCCCCCCCGCCCCTCCCACTGGGAACGCACGCGGGGCGCGCTGCTCCCGGCGGCCGCGACGGCCGTCCCACTCGCCTGGGGTCCCCCTTCGGGGCCGCTCCGAGCCGCGGGCAAGGGCTCGGCCGGGCAGCCCCAGCCTCCGCTGCCTCCCGCGGCTGCGGCGCGCAGCGAGAGCCGCGGTGCCGGGAAGGTACACGGCGCCGCTTTCCCAGACCCGGGTGCGCGCGCGTCCGCCGCTCAGCCTGCGCCCCAGCCTCAGCTTTCCGCCCAGGAAATGGGTCCAGGGCTCCCCGCGCTCCCGCAGGCGCCGAGGGGGCACTGTCGGGGTCCTCCCGGCCCGCGGGACCCCGCGTGCCGGCCGCGCACTCACCACTCCCAGGCTGAGGTCCTCCGCGCGGGGCGCGGGCGCGCCACAGCCCCCGCGGGCCGCCAGCGCGAGCAGCAGCAGCGGCAGCGGCGGGAGCCGGGGCCGGGGGGGCGGCGGGCCGGGCCCGGGGGCGGCGCGGCGCCCCATCCCTCTCGCGGGGCGGTCGGCGCGGCTGTGGGGGTCCCCGCGCTCCCGCGCCCCTGCGTCCGGCTCCCCGCGCCGCCGCGCCCCGCTCCGCCGCTCTGCGTCCCTGCACCCCTGCGCCCGAGCGCCCCGCTCTGCTGCGCGCCGCTCCCGGCCCCGCCGAGCCCCGCGCGCCGCCTCCCGGCGGCGGGGCGGGGCATGCTAATGTATGCTAATAGACTCCGGCTGCTTTCGCCCCGCCCACCGCCTTAAAGGCCCCGCGTCCTGCGCAGGTGCTCGGACCCCAGTCGCACCCCACGCCTCGCGCGAGCGCCGGACACTGGGGCTGCGGTGCCCGAAAGGAAGGAGATTTGTGAGCGTCCCCCGACGGTCTCGGGGCGGCGGGGGTGCGCGGGCGGGCGCCGAGTCCGGTGGTCGGGGCCGCCCCTCCCCCCCCCCCCCCCGGGGCTGCCCCGGCTCCCCGCCTGTCCGCGCGCCCCGCGGACCCCGAGCCAGAGCCCAGATTCGTGGTCACGGCCGGGCACCCCAAGCGGCCTCCGCAGCGCGCCCGGCGGACGCCTGGTGGAGCCCGCGAGACGCGAAAGGAAGGGGTGGGGGCGGGGTGGGGGGCTGAGAGCGAGGGAGGGGCGGGGGCGCCGTCGGAGCGCGAGTCTCCCGGGGTCTGGGCGCGGTTGGGAGTCTGTGGGCTCTGGGCTGGGGAGGCGGATGCTGACGTTTGTCCGAGGCCCGTGGGCGCCGGACACCGGCTGGGCCTGCCTCATTTATAATCTCATTGGCTTCTCACAACGTCTTACGAGAGGGAAACTATTATTCCCAGTTTTCGAACGAGGAACCTGAGGCCCAGAGAAATTAAGTACCTTGTGGGGTACCCTTCGGTGGGGAGGGCTTGGGCGGGGCTCAGATGCACCCCCCACCCCCACCCCTTGTTAGAGTTCTCATCCTGCTGGGTCTACAACTCTGCCCAACCATCTGGTTAGTCACAGCTAGTGCTGTTGGAATTGAGGGCCCATTCTACGGAAAGGGAAACCAAGGCCCAGGCATTTCGGCCGGATCCACGGCACCCTGTTGGGGGGGGGGGTGGTGAGGGCTGGGTTCCAGGCAAGCCTCCACTTCCCCATCCTGCCCCAAGCTGTGGCCCCTGTGGAGCGAGGAGATTCCGCACCTGCTTCTGGAGCCCTTTGTATTGACAAGTTGAGATCCCATGTGGAGAGGCACCCTGGCACACAGTGGCCTCTCACAGGCACAGCCCCACATTTTGCTCATGTGCATGGGGACAAGCTGGTCGTCAGTGGCAGAAACCAGCTCAAACTGCTTCTGGTCAAGGAAAGGAAAGGTAGAGGCTTGTTAGATTGGGACATCCCAGGGCACACTGATGTCAGGCAGGGCTGGATCAGGTTGCACAGTTTCTCCCTCCATTGTTGTGTTGTCTTCAGTCTCAGGCAAGATCTCTCCAAACGGGAGCAAAGGTGGCGCAGGGCCGCTCCAGCCAACGTCCTTGCAGCTCAGCAAGCCAGCCACAGACGGACTCTTCCTGAAGCCAGAGGCCCACGGCCATCTTTTATTGGATGATGCAGATTACGTGTCTGTCCCTGAGCCAAACGTGTGTCCGGGGGATGGAAATGAGCTGATCTGCCTGCACAGACTGTAGCAAGGAAGGGGTTTTCCAAAGGAAACGGGAAGTGATGAAGTCTGAGGAAGGGAGATGGATGGCAGGCAGGGCTGGATCAAGGGGCTTGGAAGCGTTGCCAGAGCAGTTGACCCCTGTGTAAGAGTTCGTCCTGCATTTGAGGGTTTGGAGCAGGATATGCTGTGGGGGGACGCATTCCCGAGGGTGGCGAAGAGGCGTGGCTGTGACGGTGGCCTCGGGAGCACAAACGTGAGTGTGGGCAGGCTGTGGTTCTCCTCGGACAGGTCCAGATGGTGGCTGGTGACCTCAGCGAGCACCAAGGATGCTTGCGGGGGGGGGGTCACTTCATGCCGGGGGACTACCACACCACAGCTGCTGCTTTCTCTTGGAGCCTGCCACGGAATCCTGGTGCACGAATGTGGACGGAGTCCAGGCTCCGAGAAGGGGCCGCTTTCACCATCAGATGGGCGACGTTGGAAAACTGATACGTCATCATGTGCCGAGGGTGTGGGAAGTGGGGACTTTGGTGCCACTGGGGTGGGGGTCGGGGGCCCGCTGGTTCAGCCTCACTGGAAGGCCATCAGGGAGGAGATATTAAAATTTAAAAAGCACGTTTTCCATGGCTAGCATTCTTGGTGTCTGCCCTAGAAAAACGCTCCCGTCTTTGCACGAGAAGACGGATGCAGGATGTACTGGTTTAACGTCAGAAGCTGCCCGGACGTCCACGCGGGGCGGACCGGCTAGAGCAGGGCCGCGGGCCTGGTCAGTCGTGCCCACTGTGGCCCGCGATGCGGGTGAGGGCACTGCCTGCCCATCTGTGGTCCCTGCAGCCTGGGGTGTCGCGTCCCGCCGGAGAGACAGGCACCTCTTGTAAGACCCACAAGGTGCTGTGGGAGCGGGCGGTGCTCTGGGCTGGCCACACTGGGACACACCCGGAAGATGTCGCACTGCCTGGGAGTTAGACAGGACCAGGTGCACCAGTTGGCCGCTTAGACGTTTTGTTGAGTGAAAAACAAATTGTTTTTAAGACAACAGTAATTAGAAAAAAGCCACGAAACAACTATGTATTTACATCGACCACACGTGCGCGCACGAACACGTAGGTCTGTATCATCTTTCTGAGCCCTTGATCCAGCCTTGCCTGCCACCCATCTCCCTTTCTGTGGCGTCGGCACCTCCGATTTCCTTTAGGAAATCCCCTGTCGTCCCCGTCAGCCCAGCGGTTTGTGACACTGCCGCCCGGGCCACTCACGCGTCGCCGTCTCCCACTGCGCTCGTGTGAAAGCAGAGGGACAGTTCTGGAGGGAACCCACCGAAGAGCACGGTGATGACTTTGGGCAGCAGGGCAAGGGGCGGCTGCCTTAGCTCCGCCCACGCTCCCCGGGCGCTCCCTCCCGCCACCTGCACCTGCGGCTCCTCGTCCTGGGGCCTCGGGCTGCGGGACGTCCGTGCCTGGGCAGCCCAAGCTCATGACCAGTCGAGGGAGATGCTCCGGGCCGTGCACGTGACCCGCACCGTCCGGGCCGCCGGCTCTCGCTTCCCCTGTCCTTCCCATCCCCACTGCCAGGGCGGGTTCTCCAGGGTGGGTTTCCTCATTAGTCGCTGTCACGGGGACCCCGTGAGGCCCCCGGGCCAAGGCCTTCGGCTTCCCGGCCTGTTCTCCATTCCCGCCAGGAGCGGCTGTTTCTGGTTCGCTTGTGTAACTGAAAATCAATAAAAATGAGAACAGGAGAAGTGTGCTATGTGTACGGGATGCAAAAGGTCGCTTACTCAAATGAGGTCCCCTCTCCGAGACAGGGGTCTGGAGGGCGGTGGTGGCCCTAGACCGGGGCCCCTGCCTTCGCTCTCGCAGAGTGGCGAGGCTCGGGCTGCATGCCCGATCCCCACCCTTGCGGGGCTGGCGCCCGGGGCGGGGGATGAATCGTGAATCCCAAGTGTGGGACAGTGGCCCCGAGACACCCAGTCCTAACCCCCGGGATCCAAGAGCGTGTTCCCTTATGTGGTGAAAGGGGCTTTGCCGCTGTGTTTGAGTTGAAGATCTTGGGACGGGACTGTCCTTGATGGCCAGCAAGGGGCCCAGGGCCGCAGACGCTGTCTCCTTGCCGTGGCCTCAGTGGTCGAGGCCCGTGCGTGTCTGCGTCCTGCTGTGCTCCCCGCGGGGACTCAGATGTACGGGGCAGGTCTGCCCCGGTGACCCCACTTCACCCTGTCACCTCTGTGGGGCGCTGCCTCCACACGCGGTTACATTGCACCGTGCTGGGGGTCAGGGCTCTCCCGGATGGGTTTGGGGGACACAATTCAGCCTGGACGGAAGGTGAGTGGTCACTGGGGCAGGGTCCCGACACGTGGTGACGTGGTCGTGGGAGCTGGGGTCCCCAGGCCTTACCCCATCGTGTCCCAGCTCCTCACGCCCACGCCGCACCTCAGTACGAGCTGGACCCCGCGCCGGCCACGTCCCCGTGCCCTGTGTCCCCGAGGGGCTCCGCAGCCGCTCCCTGCCCCTCGCCGGTCTCTCCTCGGAGGGTCCTTGCGTCCACCCTGCACGGGGGCGACGGCTTCCCCCAACTGAGAACCAGGCGGAGAACTTCCGTCTGCCGGTGAGCGTCACCACAGCGCTACCCACAAGGGCCACAAAGCGGGAACACCCAGCATCCACGGGCCACGGACGGACGCACAGGAGGTGACGCTTTGACGAGCCACGGGCCGGGCGGTGCCCGAGTCCACGCGGGAAGTGTCCACAAGAGTCACATCCGGAGACGCAGCGCAGACGGCTAATCTGGGGGCTGGGGTGGAATGTTCTGGAATCGGGTGGCGAGGATGGTCACACAAGTCTAGGAGGATAGTGACACCACACAGGGTGCGGGCCCGACTCCCCCACAGGGCAGGAGGCGCCCCGACGCGGGCCAGGGAAAGCGACGTGCTCTTTCTTCCTCAACCAGTTCCTGGAGGAGCCAGGCCGGCCGGGAGGCAGCCCAGCGCTCCTGGGAACCCAAGCCTCAGGGTTTCCTGCCGGCGCCCTGTGGTGTGGCCAGCGGTGTCCCCCAGATGCGCGTCCACCCAAACCCGAGAGGCAGCTCATCTGGGGAGAGGGCTGCTGCAGGTGGGGCAGCTAAGTCCTCTTGAGACGAGACCGTCCCGGCGGGTCCGCGTGGACCGCACGCAGCCACCGGCCTGGGTCTCCCTCAGAGCGCCACCCCGGCCCCGAGGCCGCGGCACACGGCACCGAGGATGGGCTCCTGTGGTTTGGGATGGTGACCCGCCTGCCACCTGCCTCTGCACACACCCTGCCTTCCTACAGGCTGTTCCCTAGGTTGCGGCCGGGCCACCTTCCCCACGTGGATACTGACAGGGCCTCCTGTTGCACTGGGGACACAATTCCAGCTCCTCGCGGGGTCTGCAGGTCCTGCCCAGACCCCCCAATCCCACCCTTTCCTCTAACATGAGCCCCCCACCTCCGCCTTCTCTTTCCCTCACTCACACTCCTGCCGCAGGACCTCTGCACGGCAGCCCAGTGCCCAGTGAGCACTCCCCTGCCTCATTCCTCCAGGTCGCTGTCCCCATGTCATCTCCATAGAGATGCCCCCTGGCCCCTCTCTGCAAAGCACGCCCCACACTGGCCCCGATGGTGTTTATGACAGAGAGACGGTGCAGGCTGTCCGACCGGCAAGCCCCGGGAAGGCGGAGAAGCCGGGACAACTTCCGGTTTCCTGGACCTGGGGAAGGCCATCCGGGGGTGGCGCCCGGCCTGCTGCGTGGACGCCGGTTCCCGCCCTGGGTGTGCGGTCTCGCGGCGGGTCAACTGTTCTCGGAGGCGGCCTCCCACGCACCTTCTCTGGGCAGTGGCACCTGATGTCCTGTGGGACTGGCCTGTCCTGCTGGCTCCGTCTGCGCCCGCCCGGAGACTGCGTGCGCCGTGCCCGCTGAAAGCCGCGGCCGGAGCTCGAATCCTGACAGTTGGGAGAAGACGACACGGGGCCCGATCCCACGACTGTGAGAACACGACTCGTGAAATCGCAACCTGAGTGGAGGACTTGGACGCTTAGCCACCCGAGCCACCCCGGCGCCCCCACGAGAGCATACGTGACCACGTGACCAAATGGCAGGTGCAACCTGACAGCTGGGGCCGCGGGTTCGGCGAAGGGCCCTCACCCGGGAACCTGGCGGGGCAGCCGGGGGTCGGCCCCGGAAGCGTGCAGGTCACGTGGGGAACCAGCGCGGCCGAGCGAGCGCCACGAGGCTCGGAGCCAGTGGGCGAGCAGGTGGGAAGTCGCTGCGGAGAACATTCTCACTGGCGCATCCAGGAGCCGCGGGAGAATCTGTGCAGGGGGAAAGCTCCGGGCCCGGCGCACTGGCTGTGTCTCCTGAGGACGGCAGGGGTCGCGCGTTCGCCCCGAAGGCTGTCCCGTCGCCCAGGACCTGTGGCAGGACACGCGGTGGGCGAGCTCGGCACGGGTCCCTGTCCGTCTGTGCAGCCCGAGCGCGCGCCTCCCCGGACCAAGGCGGAGCCCACGGGACGGGAAGCCACGCTGCGTGGTCCTCCCACTTCCCTGTGTGGGACGGTCCCCCAAGCACACAACCCACGCCACGTGGCTGTCTGGGTGGGCTCTCCGGGGCGCGGTGTGCAAAGCTGTGCCCACCTGGCCGTGAGCTACCCCCACCCCCGGGGGTCACCTCCCTGCTGTGACTCTGGTTTCTGACTCCTGCGAGTGGAAATGGCACCCTGCACGCCAACGACGCAAACAAGCGAGGAGGGACAAGGCGGGCCTCCCGGCGCCTCGCACGGGCCCTGCCGGAGGCCCCGGGAAGAAGTGAATGGCCACAGGTAACAGCCGTGTTTGCACGTGGAAACCATAACCAAAGATAAGGACGAATTGGAAGAAAATTACTTAAAGATGAATCACGCCCAAAGGGCTGAGGGGACTGTGCGGAGCGCGGCGAACAGGTAAGACGCTCGGGGGGGGGTAACAGCCGGCCAAGGGGCCGGCCGAACGGACGCGCCAACATCGGAGCAGCCGCTCCGGGTCACCCGAAGCGCAGAAACGACGCAGCAGCGACGGGCATCTGAGGTCGCGCTGCCCGGGGAGGGCGCAGGAGGGTCTCGATGATTTGGCGGAGGCTTTCTGGATGGCAGGCAGGCGCTCGCGTCGAAATCGAAGCCGTGACCCGCCCGTCCACGGCCAGGGACGTAACGCCTGCGTGAGGGTGCCGCGCGCGGCCGCCCGCCCGCCATCCGGGGCTACGGGCTGAGTCCCCACGTGGCCCAGTGGGGGGGGAGACCAGCAGGGCCGGGCAGGTCCTTGGAGCCGCAGGGGCGTCTCAAAGGCCGACACGGAACACAGAGGACAGGGCGCGGCGTGAAGCTGGCCACACAGGAAGGACACGCGGTGGCGGGGTCCAGCCGCCGCGGCGCCCGCCTCCCCCACGCCTGCCCGCACACAGCCCCCCGGCGCCAGGTCTTCCCCACCGTCTGGCGCAGCGGCCGCCGGGAAGGAGCCCGCTTCGGAAGAAGGAAAACCGACCAGTTCCACTTCTACGTCTGGCCGGGCCCGGGCCGCGGGCAGGGCGGGCGGAGCGCGCGCAGAGCAGGACATTCCCCCCGCAGGGCGACGGCAGCACCGCTCTGAACCTCGGACCTCGGCCGGGCGGCGAGTCCTTTCGGTGTTGCGAGTCAAGCCCGGCCCAGGAACGGCCTCTCTCGGGTGACCTGGCCTGCGACCCCGGGCAGGGCAGCAGGTCCGTGTCTCATCCCCGAGGCCGACGCCAGTCGACCGTCGAGGGGTCCCCAGGGGCCGGGTCAAGGGGGGGCCCGGGCGGGGACGCAGACGAGGGCGAACCGCGGCCCCGCTGCCTGCACGGGGCGCCTGAGCGCTGACCGCGGCGGGCGTGCGGGGGCCGCAACGCGAACCACCCGCCGGGAGCCTGGTGGCAAAGGGTAAAAACAAACTCACGGGCTAAACAAGGAAGAAACCGCCCCACAGTCGCTAGCTAGAAAAGGTGTTTTCCTCCCATTTTATTTGATAATACATTTTCACAGAAACATGATATTATTTACAAATATACAGGTAAGAGACTGCTGGTCAAAAATCTTAAACTGAAAATGTCATCAAAAATTAATTTACAAAAACCGCCGACGGCCCGGGGCGTCCCGGGGGAGCACGGACGGCGTGCGGACGGGTCTGTGCGCTCGCTGGCTCTCCGCAGCCCGGGCCTCAGGAGGCGCTGGTCTGCATGTTCTTCGAAGCCGCCAGCATCGCCCTCACTTTGGCCATGAGGTCCTGCACGGGGAGACACACAGGGGTCTGGATGGCTTGCCGTGCGGGGCTGGGAGACCGACTTGACTGGGGTCCCCGCGGGCCGCGGGGTCAGGGGCCCCTCGGGACGGGGCGGGGGAGGGAGGGGGGGAGCCGGCGGCCGTTACCTGAGTTATTTTGCTCTGCACGGAGGAAACAATTGCTGAGGAGATCTGGCCGTCTTTTTCCTGAGAAACGCCCCTAATGCGAACACAGAGAAAGGTCAGAGGCTTGAAAATTAAGCATTTTACCGTATTCGCTACTAGTGTCTTTAAAAGACAAGTCATCGTCATAAATATACACTTTGCTTTTATGCCTCACGCTACAGACGTTTGAAATATTTTATGAAGGGCAAGCTAACTCAGGAAACATTTTCCACGCACGTTCCGTGAGGCGCACGCAGCGAACGGCAGGGCCGGACGGGAGCGCCGGAAAGCCGGTCCACGCTGGGGACGCTGGGGCGTGACGCCACCTCCCACACAGCCGGCGGCCGCCGGGCCAGCGCTCCTTCCTGTCTTGGTTCTGAGTGACAGCCCGGGGGCTGTGGGCCCGCGGCATAGGGCCTGCGACCCTCTTCCTGAGCGACCCCTCCCCAGGCGCTGGGTGCACGGGCAGCTGGCGGGTCTGGCAAACGCCTCCTGATGGCCACGGCCACAGGGACACCCACGCCCGTGCTGCCGACGGGGCCACTCACGTGACAGCCACAACCTCTGAGATCACCTGGCCTGTTCCGTCGGGAGTGACGGTTCCACCCCTGACTTCTGGGGCTTGGAGCGAGTGGTGCGACAAGTGGCCTTTGGGGCCGGGACACCGTGGACCCCCGTGCCCAGCTGCCCCACAATCACGCTGGGCTCCCCAGTGGGTGCCGGTGAGAACAAGGGCACCGTTGTCGGGCGGCTTCAGAACGGCTGCCCTCACACTAAGACAGGCTTTCCCAGAGGAGCTGACCGTGGGACGTCCTCCACATCGGAGGAAGGTGGCCGGCCCGCCCCACACCCACTCTCGTCTCTGACGTCGGGGAGAGCCACGGAGGAGCAGGCCGCTCAGGGACTCCCGAACGGGTGCTCCCGAAGCCTGGCCCCAGCTCTGACCGCTTCCCGCGCCCGCCTCCCGCTCGCCGTCGGGCGACGGGCAGGGGTCCGTGGGGTTACCTGGAGCGCTCCAGGCTGGAGCCCCGACTCTCCACGGGAGAGATGCTGGCCGAGTGGGCCGTGTGCCGGCGTGCGGACTGCTTGCTCGGGGACGCCGACTGGGACCCGGCCTTGGACTCGGTCCGTGACCGTGAGTGCCTCTTCTTCTTCTTCTCGTGGGGGCTCCTGTAGGGAAAGCAGGTTCAGACAAAGACACCCGGGGCTCTGGAGGAGTTTCGAGTGGTTTCCAAGGGACCCGTCCACACGGGCGAACTGCTTTTCGAAGCGCTGAGCATTCTGTTTGACTCCCGACAGACAGATGCAGCAAAGGCCACCCAGGACGGAACGCAGGCCACCCTGTCCGGAGGCGGTCTGTCCCCACCCCGTGTCCAGAGGCCAGCAGTCGGCACGTAGGACACCCATGGAGAGCGACCCAGTGCCACTCACACTGCTTATCCAGTCACGCCGACTGGAGAACTTCTAGCAAGAAACGGGGGATTCTCTAAGCCGGGTACCGCGCGCACAAAAGCGCTCCTTCTCTCTGCCCTGAGCTTCCTGTGACGGCAGAGCCCATCCCTGTCCCCACCACCCCTCCGAACCGTCCTGTCCCCCACCCGCCCCCCCAGCCCCCACCGGCCTCCCGCCCACTCCCCAAAACACACTGAAGAAGAGAGCACGTGCGGGAGGTCAGAGCAGCCTGCGGTCCAGACAGGCACCGAGCGTCCCTGCTCTCTTGCCTTTGGTTCCTCCAGAAAGGGGGGTCGCTGGCTGTTTGGAAACTCTGCCCGGCCACACGTGAGCGACGGGTGGCTGGTGGGTGGTGGAGAATGTGCTTGAGAACCGTATACGGAAAGTGGGGTCATGACACTGTCACATGTGCCCATCTGGGCCTCACGGATGAAGAGATCTCAGGAAACGTGGAACCGCGTTGTCTTCACTGCGTAAGGTGTCCCAGGTCTGTGCTCTGGGGCACAGAGCGGCTCGTGGGCCCTTGCCCACCTGGGGATGCCTCACGGCCCGCCCACGTGCCCACCCGCCCGGCCCCCACGGTGCTGTCGTCGCAAAAAGCCAGAGGTGCAGTGACTCACGCTTGGCTGCGGAGGCGGGGTCCCCGGTGGGTCAGGGCCTCGGGCAGGCGGCCTCACGTGCCAGCAAGGACGAGGGTGTCCACAACTGGACAGGCGCACACGGAAGCCACCCAGCACGCCTATTTTCTGAACTTGCAGAAGTTCTGTGCGGAGTTTACGCCCGCACGCGTGCGCCAGGACCTCAGAGAAAGCAGCAGAGATGATGACCTATGTGGCAGCTCGTGGCAGTCGCCCACGATGGTTTAAGCCCCCAGTCGGATCGGTTTCCGTGGCCGCGCTCAGGGGCCGACGAGAGGCAGGCTGGCGATCCCTGCCCGTGAGTCAGGCTCAGTCTGACGACAGCTTGATGTTGCGGACGAAACTTCCAGAGCACCTGCTTGAGGAATGACAGAATCCCTTCTTTTTGGAAAACGTGAGGTGCGCTTTTCATCCAGAGACACACAACGGTCTTAGCGCTGCGGGCGGCGTTCCGCAAGGTGTGGGCGTCATGACGCACGGACTCCTCTCGGCATCAGGAGCCACCGTTCTAGAAAGTTCCCTCCCTGCTGCCTCCAGTCACCGGACCCCCTTTCCCACCCACAGAGGGGACCCCTGCTCTGATCTACGTCCCCTCGATGAAAAGACACACCAGTGGAATCACAGCGTGGCTCTTCCGAGTCCGGGGGCCCCTGCCCAATCCATGCCGCCCACAGACCGGCTGTTGTTCTGGCCGCTGCCGCAGCACCGTGCAGGGCCCGCTGCCACGCCGCCGCCCTCTCCCGTGGACGCTCACCCGGGCCGTTGCCGCTCTGGGCGATGACAAGCGGAGCTGCTCTCGTGGGCAGGTGTCTATGGCGAGCGAGTGCCCGGAGGGCCACACGCAGCGGCCACGCCAGGGGCAGCGGCTTCAGCCTGCGTTTATGGAACGTCCTTCACGTCACCTGCCCCCTCTGTCGGGGGTGGCGCTGTGCGAGTGTCTCCTGGCCTGTGGGTGCCTCTTTGCGCTCTCAGCCCCGACGTGAGAGTGAGGTTTTTAACCCCAGCGAGGTCACGTTCACCGCTCCCTGCCTCCGGGAGCCTCCGCGCGCTCAGGGCCGGCACAGGCCGCCTCTCCTCTCCTCACGGGCTGCTGTGGCGCCCCTGTCGTTGTAACCCTATGGCTCCCGGTTTTCCTTGGAGGCCTCCTGGCGGGTCTGGAAAGGGCAGCAGACACCCTCCAACCCTGTCCTTTTGAGAGACCGTGGTGGCCGCTCCGGGTCCCCCGTTTCCGCACGGACCGGGCATCCGGTCGCTCACCAGTCCCTGCGAGATGTCCGTGGAGTCCTGACGGGGCGCACTGGGTCCATCAGCGGGGAGAAGAGACGCGAACGATGTCGCCTACCAACCCCGCCCCCGTCCACACACACCCTTGCCACACATGTCCCTGTCCCCATTCACCCTCCCTCGCCCTGCGCATATGCGACCCTGCCCACATACACCACACACACGCCTCTTCAGGAGCCACGGCCGGGGTGCCTCACGAGGTGAGCGAAACGTTCTGTGTTGCCAAGACCGTCTGTAAACTGGCATATCTCTTCTTCCCTGAACATTTGTTAGAATTTAATGATGAAAGCCGTCTGGGCCTGGAGTTCTGTGGTTTTAAATTACAAATAAATTCTTTGGCAGAATTACTTAGATTTTCTATTTCTTTTGCTGTCATGGTGGCCGCTCGGATGTTTCAAGAAATTTGTCCATTTCATCTACGTTGTCAAGTTAACCAGAAAAATATATATTTCCTTATTATTCTTTAATTGTCCGTAGGTTTTCACTCTTGATCGATCTAAAGATTTACCAATTCCCTGATCATTTTCAAAGAACCAACTTTTCAGTGTTGCCCCTAGTCTGTTTCCCCTTTTCTCCCCCCGCCTCTTCCTTAACGAAACCAAAGTACAGATGACACAGCTACATCGGCTCCAGGCCGCGGTGACGGGACCCGCGTGACGCGGTGCTCGCGACGGCAGCCGCTGTCGGTCACCGACAGAGCCGCCACGGGCTGTGCTCCCTACGCCTCCTCCCACGACCTGAAGCCTGTCCCCCTCCCGCTCGGCCGGCCACCACCGGTCTGTTCTCTGTATTCAGGGTCTGTGTCCGCCCACTTGCTTCGTTTTGCACATCCCACGCGAGCGACATCCGAGCGAACGGCAAGATTTTACTCTCGTAGAAGAGTGACAGCCCATCGTGTGCACACACACCGTTACCCGTTCACCGACGGGTGGACACGTGGGCTCCTGCCACAGCCTGGCTGCTGCTGCTGCTATGAGCAGAGGGTGCACGTATCTCTCTGAATTAGTGGCTTTTTCTTTTTCTTCTCCTTTGAGAGAGAAAGAGACAGAGAATCCCAAGCAGGCTCCACACCCGGCAAGGAGTCCGACACAGGGCTCAGTCTCACAAACCGTGAGATCATGACCCGAGCAGGGTCGGACACTCTGACTGAGCTCCCCAGGCGCCCCAACATCTTTTCTTGTGTCTGCTGGCCATCCACGTATCTTCTTTGGAGAAACGTCTGTTCGTGTCTTCTGCCCATTTTTAAATTGGATTATTCGTTTTTGGGGGAGCTGAGTTTGAGAAGTTCTTTGTAGATTTTGGATACTAACCCTTTATCCGCTATGTCGTTTGCAAATATCTTCCCCCATTCCATAGGCTGCCTTTTGGTTTTGCTGATTGTTTCCTTCGCCGTGCAGAAGCATTTTATATCGATGAGGTCCCAGTAGTTCATTTGTGCTTTTGTTTCCCTTGCCTCCGGAGACGTGTCTAGAAAGAAATGGCTGTACTTGATGTCAATGAGGTTTTCTATTTTCTCCTCTAGGATTTAAACAAAAATTTTTTTAATGTTTATTTATTTTTGAGAGAGACAGACACAGAATGCGAGTGGGTTAGGGGCAGAGAGAGAGGGAGACACAGTATCCGAAGCAGGCTCCAGGCTCCGAGCTGTCAGCACAGAGCCCGAATCGGGGCTTGAACTCATGAGCTATGAGATCATGACCTGAGCCAAAGCCGGACGCTCAACTGACTGAGCCACCCAGGCACCCCTCTCTTCTAGGATTTTTATACCTTCCTGTCTCACGTTTAGGTCTTTCATCCATTTTTTAAAATTTATTTTGAGTGAGAGAAAGAGAGAGTGGGGGGGGGAGAGAGAGAGAGAGAGGGAGAGAGAGGGAGAGAGAGGGAGGGAGGGAGGAAGGGAGAGAGGTAGGGAGAGAGAGAATCCCTAGCAGGCTCCACGCTGTCAGTGCAGAGCCTGATGTGGGGCTCGATCGTGAGATCATGACCTGAGCCGAAATCAAGAGTCAGATGCTTAACAGACTGAGCCCCCCGGGCGCCCCTTCCATCCGCTCTGAGTTTATTTTCGTGCGCAGTGTAAGAACGCAGTCCGGGTTCATGGTGCACGTTGCTGTCCCGTTTCTTCAACCCCGCTTGCAGAAGAGACCGTCTTTTTCCCACTGGCCACTCTCTCCTGCTTTGCTGAAGGTGAGTTGACCATGTGACTGTGGGTCCATTTCCGGGTTTTCTGGTCTGTTCTGCTTGGATCACTGCTGCTCTCATGGGACTTGGCAGCTGGGACTGAGGCCTCCCGCTTTGCTCCTCCTTCTCAGGGCCTGCTTGGGCTATCCAGGCTCTTCACAGTTCCACACGAATTTGAGAATTATTAGTTTTCATTTTCTTGATTTCTGATCTCACCTTTATTACTTCCTTGCCTCCACCTCCTTTAGGTTTAATTTGCTCTTTTTCTAGTGCTTTCTTTTTCAGCACTAGCTAAACTAGTGCTTTCTAGTTTCTAGAAAACATTAGATCGTTATTTTTAGACCTTCCTTCTTTTCTGACACAGACATTTGACGCTACTGACTTCCTTCCACACACACCTGCACGTTAAAGACGTGGCTGCGCTACACGTTCGCTGCCTTCGTTTTAAAACATTTCGTACTTTCTCTTGTGATTTTGTCTTTGACCTATGGGTAATTTAGAAAGGTGTTAACTTCCCAACACTTGGGGATCTTCCAGATTTTTAAGTTTATTTTGAGAGCATGTGTGTGCGAGTGGGGAGAGGGAGGGAGGGAGGGAGGGAGGGAGGGAGAGAGAGAGAGAGAGAGAGAGAGAGAGAATCCCTAGCAGGCCCCACACCATCAGCACAGAGCCCAACACGGGGCTTGATCCCAAGAACCACAAGTGCATGACCCGAGCCCAAATCACGAGTCAGACGCTCAACTGACTGAGCCACCCAGGCGCCCTCCACGTATCTTTGTAAAGAGGCCCACACTTGCTGCCACGTGCTGAGGAAACACACGACACACTCCGCCGTCGGAGTCTTCAAGGACTAACGGCACACTGCACGAGCCGGTCGGGCGACCGTTTACAGTTTCTAGATCCACGCTGTTGTCTGCTTGGCCCCCGGGTGCCTCAGCTTCTGCTCCCGCTCGGTCTCAGCGCCCACGTTGGAAGCCACGTCCTCACGAGCCTGGCGCTCCTCCGGCACCTGCTGTCAGCGCGGCCGCGGGGCCTTTCTGCTCACAGCGCCGCACGTGCACCTGTCCCCATCAAGACATCTCTCCACCCCACGAGGGGCTCGCGACCCCGAGATCGAGAGGCGCGTGCCCCAGCAGCCGGACCGGCGGGTGCCTCTCCCCGTCTCTCAGCGCCCGACCTACGTGCACACCGAAGGCGCCCCTGCAAGCGGCCTGGCACGAGGCGTTGTCTCCAGAACTGGTGTCCAGTCGCCCTGCATCCGTGAGGGCGACGCTGACCCGGTGGCCCTCCCGTTTCCGTCGTCCACGTGCAGTTTTCCTGCCCTCCCCCGCTTCCTGCTTTCTTTTCAGTCAAGTCATTTTTTAAGGTTCTGTTTTATGTCCTCTGTTGGGTTTTATCTCCTTTTTCTTTCCGGTGGCTGCTCCAGGGAATGAAGACACGCACCCTTCGATGACAAAGTCTGCCGTGGACCGGTGACGCTTGGTGCACTGGAGCCTGTAACGGCGGGGCACTCCCCCCACTCAACACCCACGGGTGTGCTGAGCGCGAGGAGTTCAACGGCAAAACCCCTGACGAATCGACGAATCACGGACTATCTGCTGTAACAAAACACCGGGCGTCCTGCTGAGAAGCTCTGTGATACAACGTGGCCAAATATCCCCATGATTTGTACTCTTCAAAAAATTCAACGCAACCGTATCCTAACGTCCAAACACTCAGTAACAGGAACCGGGGTTCCTCGGACGAACAGCCGACCCCGGTGCTGGGGCAGGGAAAGCACCAGCTAAGCCCGGAGTACCTTGTGCCAAAAAGCAACAGAGTGCTTGGAGAACCGCGGGGCCAAATGTGAGACGGTGTCACGGTCACGTTAGTCCTGGCACAACAGACGGAAACAGATTAGTGCACAACAGACGGAAAAGCAAACCCCGAGCCCCAAAGACCACAGTGGCACCGAAACTAAGGGTGTGTGTGCCTTCTTTAGAGAAGGAAAGACAGAATCCGAAAGCCAGCGTTTTGCCATTACCGATGTCAGAACCAACTCCACACCGGGGATGCCGAGGCCAGTGAGAGGAGAGTGGCTATCAGCGGGACGTCTGTGCTGTCACACTCCCACCGCCAGGTCGCCTGCAGGGGCCCACCACCTTACCCAGTCACGACCCCCTGCGTGGGGCACGCAGCCTCGACCAAGCCATCCGACAGCCATCACTGAGGATGTGACAGCGGGGTGTGATGTGCACGGAGGTCCCACACCACCTGTGTAGTACTCTTGCCAAAATGTTCATCATGGACCCCTCCACGAGGACACAGTAAGACAAGTCCAACCCTCCACAGTACGCTTGGCCCTGGAGTTGTCACAGAATACACGCAAAGGAGGGGGGAGGCAGGAGGGGGACAGCCACACAGAAAAACGTGGGCCCTATAAAAAGCTTCTGCACAGCAAAGGAAACAACCAACAAAACTAAAAGGCAACCAACGGAATGGGAAAAGATATTTGCAAGTGACATATCGAACAAAGGGCGAGTATCCAAAATCTATAATGCGCTCACCAAACTCCACACCCGAAAAACAAATAACCCAGTGAAGAAATGGGCAGAAAACATGAATAGACACTTGTCTAAAGAAGACATCCAGATGGCCAACAGGCACATGAAAAGATGCTCAACGTCGCTCCTTATCAGGGAAATACAAATCAAAACCACACTCAGATATCACCTCACGCCAGTCAGAGTGGCCAAAATGAACAAATCAGGAGACTATAGATGCTGGCGAGGATGTGGAAGAAATGGGAACCCTCTTGCACTGTTGGTGGGAATGCAAATTGGTGCAGCCACTCTGGAAAACAGTGTGGAGGTTCCTCAAAAAATTGAAAATAGACCTACCCTAGGACCCAGCAGTAGCACTGCTAGTAATTTACCCAAGGGATACAGGAATACTGATGCATAGGGGCACTTGTACCCCAATGTTTATAGCAGCACTTTCAACGGTAGCCAAATTATGGAAAGAGCCTAAATGTCCATCAACTGATGAATGGATAAAGAAATTGTGGTTTATATACACAATGGAGAACTACGTGGCAATGAGAAAGAACGAAATCTGGTCCTTTGTAGCAACGTGGATGGAACTGGAGAGTGTGATGCTAAGTGAAATAAGCCATACAGAGAAAGACAGATACCATGTGTTTGCACCCTTATGTGGATCTTGTGAAACTTAGCAGAAGACCATGGGGGAGGGGAAGGGAAAAAGAAGAGGTTAGAGTGGGAGAGAGCCAAAGCATAAGAGACTCTTAAAAACTGAGAACAAACTGGGGGTTGATGGGGGGTGGGAGGGTGGGGAGGGTGGGTGATGGGTATTGAGGAGGGCACCTTTTGGGATGAGCACTGGGTGTTGTATGGAAACCAATTTGACAATAAACTTCATATATTGAAAAAAAATAAAATAAAAAATAAAAAAAATAAAAACTGTAAAAAAAAAAAAAAAAGAAAAAGAAAAACGTGGGCCCTGCTGAATCAAGCTGGCAGTTACATGCGTATGGATATTCATTGTACGTTTGTTTTGTTTTGTTTTTTTTTTTTAAATAAAATTTGTTTTGAGACGGAGGAACAGAGAGAGGAAAGAGAGAGAATCCCAAGCAGGCTCCTCCCTGTCAGTGCATGGGGCTCAAACTCACGAACCAGGAGATCATGACCTGAGCAGAGATCAAGAGTCAGATGCTCAACCAATGGAGCCACCCAGGCGCCCCCGCTGTATGGTTTTTAAGGAGGAAGTCTAAGACTATCTATTAAAAAACCGGGACGCCTGGGTGGCTCAGTCAGTTAAGCGTCCAACTCTCGGTTTCAATTCAGGTCATGATCTCACAGTTTGAGTTTGAGCCCCACATCAGGCTCTGCGCTGACGGTGTGGAGCCTGCTTGGGATTCTCTCTCTCCCTCTCAAAAATAAATAAACTTAAAAAAAAAAAAAAGACTGCCTATTGAAAATTTAATTAAAATTTTAAGGCCAGGAGTCAGTGAAAGCGGCACTCAGTGATCAGCTTGTAGCCACCATCCTTCAGCTGTGGGGGCGGCACCGTCCCCTGGGCCTGGCTGACCGGACAGGGTTAAGGCAGCCCCGGCTCGCTGGGGAATCAGCCACCTGCCACCATGCACGGCACCGGCCCCGCAGCTGCTCTGCGCACAGGCTGGAGGGGACGCCATCCAGCTGTGGCGCTGACACGCCCGGGGCACGGGGCACATCAGGCCCTCTGCGGGGCCCGAGGCACGGCTTCCCACCCCCTGGGGTCAGGCCCGGGCGCGGAGCCTCACTTGTTCTGTACGACTCGTTAAAGCTGCAGCGAGCACACGAGGTCTCAGGATTCTGCATAAAACCAGCGCCTTCTCCCGAGATCGCTCATTTAACGTGAAGGTTAATTTGAGGGCAGAGCAAGAAAGCAACTGCCAGGAGAGATCTTCTGTTACGAGGAATTAACCCGAGACCGTCTATTTGCCCTTTGCGTCCACCAAGGGGGACGATGGATTCCACGTGTTCAGGGAGCACCCGCGGAAATGCCCTCCCACTGTCGCCACACCGCCCCGGTGCTCCCGGCGGGACGAAGCGGCAGCCGCAAGTGCACGGAGCGGGCGTGCCCGAGCCCGCCTGCCGAACCCCGCGAGCCCTGCAGCTCCTTGGCTGACTGCCGTCTGAAGGGCAAGAGATCACGTCTCACCAGGGAACGGAGAGGTCACGTAACCCGCCACACGGCAGGGACAGGTTTCCGGTAGAAACGTCGTTTCGGACCCGCGGCCGCTGCAGGTACCGTCAAGAAGGGCGGGAGCAGGTGACCGCCGGGCTCTCGACACCTGCCACTCGGCTCTGCGGTCGGGGAGGTTCAGGGACCCCGCGTGTCTGGACTCACACACCCGCGGCAGCAGGTAGGGAACCTGCCCCGCCCCCTCTGGGCCCCTCCGTGTCAGGCGTGCTGCTCCCCGCCCAGCTGGCGGAGCCGGGGCTGCGGACTCCCGCACAGGGACACGCCAGTGAGGCCGCTCCCTTCCAGGGAGGACGGAAACAAAGAGGCTGAGTGACGCAAAACGGTCAGCGGGCAGCACCCCGGCTGGACGGGAGGACTCAGCACGCTCTGGCCTGTCCACCGCGTGCCCCAGGGAGGCACAGATGGCCTGGACGTGTCCTTCAAGGAACGCAGGGGCTTTCCGTGTGGGGCCTTAGAGTCCCTCCCCAGGAGGGGCAGCTGGGGACGCTGGCTGGTTGGGACAGAGGCCCCGGGGCCAGGCGTGGTGGCTGAGGGGTCGACGCTCAGGAACACCGGCCCACGGCCACCTGCTCCCTGGGTGGCAGCAGGCTTTCCCTCACTTCCCTTGTCCAGTGTCCCCACACTCCCTTCCCTGTCAGCAGGGCGCGTGTGGGGCCCGCAGCGGCTACATGTGGGGGCCCGGCACGACGGAGCCGCCTGCGCTCGGAGTCCTGGAGTAAGGAGAACACCGGAAGGGCTCAGTGTCCGAGGGACAGCTGCCGGGTGCCCCCAGCCCCACCTCCGAGCGTGTGCCCCATCTGCACACTTCCTGTACACGCTCTGTGAGCTCACAGACCCCCACCTGGACCGGGTCCGCTTCCGGCTGACGCCCGGACTGTTACTCATCCGGTAGGCGGTGGGGACGCTCCTCTCTTCCCTCCGTCTCTCAGGAGAGTGCGCTCTTCTCCGAGGGGACCGGGACCGGGACCTGCGCAGAGGAAGACAAGGCGTTTTGCTCTGCTGTCTGTCTGGCCAGCACCCCATCTGTCCTTCTGGGCCCCCCTCACCCGGCCTTACCACTCTCCCGACGTGGAACCGGATCAGACTCTGAGGTGGAGTCAGACTCTGCTCCCCCGTCCGGGACACCTGTCACACCGATGCTGAACTTAACCAGCGTGCAACACTCCTGCGGCTGGAGTATGTGCTGCGGGTGCCCACGGTCAGCAGCCCCGATCCTCCCCGACCCCAGATCGGACCAGGTGATTTACGGCTGACTCAGGCCTGCGGCGTCTCGGCCTTCCCCTGGCCTTTGCGCATCCTCCCTCCCTCAGCAATTTTCAGCTCACTGACATCTCTATCAGAAGGACGTAAGAAAAGCAGTGACATCCAAGCGAGTTGTTTCTGTGTGTCCTGAGTGCTGGCAATGGGAAGAAGCCAGAGCGCCACAAAACTAGAGCCTGGAAGCGTCTCCCGTCCGCAATGGCCGTCCGGCCCCTCAGCGCGAACCAAGGACAGGCCGTGGCGGCTCAATCCAGAACCTGCCGCCTCTCGTGGGGATTCGGGTGGACGATCTATGAGATCTAAGTCTATGAGATTCTCTGGATGCAAAACCACCTGTTAAAATATGTTATTCTTCCTCTCTGTGTGCCTGGAGAGACGCTCGCTCTGTCCGTGCAGCGACGCGGGCCGCACACGGCAGCCAGGCCCGCGGGCGGCGACAGCTCGCCACTCGACGAGACCCTCGCGCGCTGGGGGCCAAGGCCCCCCGAGGGGGGTCCCGTGATGATGGGTTTTGGACTCTTGTTTTAGTGTTTGTTCCTTCAGTGAAATTACCGTTTCAGGGAGACGTATAGTGAGCAGAAACCTGGACCAAAAAACCCCGTTTCTTTTTGTTCTGTTTCTATGACAACCCAGTCAAAAATAATACGAGGAGCGGTTTGATTTTGCCATAAAGGATTCCACACAGAATCAATTTAATTGCACTAAAACCTCCCAAATAACACACGCTGTCGTTCTAAAGATCAGTTCATCGTCACATCCCACCCTCCGGCATCACAGAGAAAACCCTGAGCCGTTCGTGAAAAATACCCGCCACGGAGTGAGCCTGCTCCAGGTACGCGGTCACGGGCTCGGGCTCACCTCCAGCTCACGAAACAGTGTTGGTGTTTTTTGCAGACCCGTCCCAAGATCTGTATGTGACCATTACAACGGGGAGGTCAGTCAGACACCCTGATATTTTACCAGATTTTCCCTCGAGAGTCCCGGGCCTGGGCTCCGCGCGCACCGCGTCCGCGGAGGCCGGGGAACCGCGACACGGAGACACACGCTTCTCCTTCAGAACGAGAGGTGCCGGGCAGGGCGGCACCAGAGCCCCGGGGAAGGCTCCAGAACAGACCCGAAAATCAGGAAGAGCGAGGGAGTGCGCACGGCCCGCAAGCCCGGAGCGCTGACACAGGGCCACGCCGCAGACCACTGGGATCAGGTGGCCGTCACCGGCAGCCCTGAAGTTATCTGGGAAAGAGGCCCGTCCGGCACCGGGGCGGTCCGCTCCATCAGATAACACTTGGATTTTATTTTAACTAAAGAAGCGCTGACACTTTTATTCTGTCCAGCAGGCGGGCCACGTTGCTACCACAACACGTGCAGGAAGCAGACCCCGCGTGGGCAGCTCGGGCACCGTGTC
The DNA here is from genome assembly GCF_022079265.1 of Lynx rufus. Lineage (NCBI taxonomy): Eukaryota > Metazoa > Chordata > Mammalia > Carnivora > Felidae > Lynx > Lynx rufus. The sequence continues at coordinate 4,231,132 of NW_025814849.1, read as the reverse complement.
CGGGGCAATCACAAGGGCCTCACACACGAAGGCAGAGCAAACCCTGCTCCCGAAACCTTGCTTCCTCCCCACGGCAGCCCGCCCCGCTACCAGGGCCCGCACGGACCGGCCGGAGCAGCGCAGGTCCTGGCCGGGCAGCACCCTGGGCTTCTCCCCGCCTGCGGCGCCCCCTAGGTCTGGGTCTGCGCCTCGGAAGGAGAGCGGCCGGCCAATGGCTGGCTGGCACCAGCTCGCGCAGCGTCAGCCACGGGTACCTTATGCGGAGGCGGGACGTGAAACTCATTACCATCGCTGGTTTGCTTTGCACTTTACCACGGGGAACACGGTAAGGAATTACAAATTTGGCCCCAATTTGGCGGGCTAGAGTTGGTTTTCAATGTTAAATATGACTTAGAAAATGTCGTTTTCATCCCCAGCTCCTCCCCAAGCAGAAGCCCTGAGGCTGCGAGCAGCCGTGTGGACCCAGCACCCGATACCTCGAAATGGCGAGGCCCAGACCTCTGCCTGGAGCCCCCATTCAGAAGCCACATACAGACTGACTTACCAAAAACAAACACCAGAGGTGATCTTATCGAAATTTCTCAAGATGACCTTAATTTCAGTCTTACAAGATTATAGTTTAAAAATACCTGCAATCCCTACCAAAGTAACACCAGCATTCTTCACACAGCTAGAACCAACCTAAAATTTGTACGGAACCAGAAAAGACCCCGAATTAGCCAAAGCAATCTTGAGAAAGAAAACCACAGCAGGAGGCATCACAATCCCAGACTTCAAGCTGTATTACAAAGCTGTCATCATCAAGACAGTGTGGTACTGGCACAAGAAGAGACACTCAGATCAATGGAACAGAGTAGAGAACCCAGAAATGGACCCACAAACATATGGCCAACTAATCTCTGACAAAGCAGGAAAGAACGTCTTGGGGCGACTGGGTGGCTCAGTCGGTTAAGCGTCCGACTTCGGCTCAGGTCACGATCTCGCGGTCCGTGGGTTCGAGCCCCGCGTCGGGCTCTGGGCTGATGGCTCAGAGCCTGGAGCCTGCTTCAGATTCTGTGTCTCCCTCTCTCTCTGCCCCTCCCCCGTTCATGCTCTGTCTCTCTCTGTCCCAAAAATAAATAAACGTTAAAAAAAAATTAAAAAAAAAAAAAGGAATAAAGACAGTCTCTTCAGCAAGTGGTGCTGGGAAAACGGGACAGCGACATGCACAAGAATGAACCTGGACCACTTTCTTATACCTACACAAAAATAAACTCAGAATGGATGAAAGACCCAAATGTAAAACAGGAAGCCATCAAAATCCTCGAGGAGAAACCAGGCAAAAACCTCTTTCACCTCAGCTGCAGCAACTTCTTACTTAACACGTCTCCGGAGGCAAGGGAAACAAAAGTAAAAATGAACTACTGGGACCTCATCAAAATAAAAAGCTTCTGCACAGCGAAGGAAACAATCAGCAAAACTAAAAGGCAACTGACAGAATGGGAGAAGATATTTGCAAACGACATTATCAGATAAAGGGTTAGTATCCAAAATCTACAAAGAACTTATCAAACACAACACCCAAAAACCAAATAATTCAGTGAAGAAATAGGCAAAAGACACGAATAGACACTTCTCCAAAGAAGACATCCAGATGGCCAACCGACACATGAAAAAATGCTCAACGTCACTCATCATCTGGGAAATACAAATCAAAACCACCATGAAATACCACCTCACACCTGTCAGAATGGCTAACGTTAACAACTCAGGCAAAAACACATGTTGGCGAGGATGCGGCGAAAGAGGATCTCTTTTGCACTGCTGGTGGGAACGCCAGCTGGTGCGGCCACTCTGGAAAACAGTATGGAGGTTCCTCAAAAAGCTAAAAATAGAACTACTCTACAGCCCAGCAATTGCACTACTAGGCATTTATCCACGGGATACAGGTGTGCTGTTTCAAAGGGACACATGCCTCCCCACGTTTACAGCAGCACTATCGACAACCGCCAAAGTATGGAAAGAGCCCAAATGTCCGTCGACGGATGAATGGATAAAGAAGATGTGGTATATATACACAATGGAGTATTACTCGGCAATCAAAAAGAATGAAATCTTGCCATTTGCAACTACGTGGATGGAAATGAAGAGTATTATGCTAAGTGAAATTAGTCAGAGAAAGACAAATATCATACGACTTCACTCACACGAGGAATTTAAGAGACAAAACAGATGAACATAAGGGAAGGGAAGCAAAAATAATATAAAAACAGGGAGGGGACAAAACATAAGAGACTCTTCAACATGGAGAACAAACAGAGGGTTGCTGGAGGGTTGTGGGAGGGGGGAAGGGCTAAACGGGTAAGGGGCCCTAAGGAATCTACTCCCGAAATCATTGTTGCACTATATGCTAAATATCCTGGATGTGGGGCGCCTGGGTGGCGCAGTTGGTTAAGTGTCCGACATCAGCCAGGTCACGATCTCGCGGTCCGTGAGTTCGAGCCCCGCGTCGGGCTCTGGGCCGATGGCTCGGAGCCTGGAGCCTGTTTCCGATTCTGTGTCTCCCTCTCTCTCTGCCCCTCCCCCGTTCATGCTCTGTCTCTCTCTGTCCCCAAAATAAATTAAAAAAAAAGTTGAAAAAAAAAATTAAAAAAAAAAATACCCTGGATGTAAATTAAAAAGAAAAAACTAATTAAAAAAACAAAACAAAAAAAATAAAAAAAAATTACCAACAAAAAAAATACCTAAGCTATTAAAGCCGAATCTTATTTTTAGGCAATAAATAAAGCACATGAGTACTTCTTCATTCCACTTAAGGCAGAGAACCTAACGTGATATAAAAATAAAAAACAGAAGAAAAATCTTATACTTCAATAAGTTATGATTTAACATTTTTTTTTAAATTTATTTTTGAGAGAGAGCACGAGCGGAGAAAGGGCAGAGAGAGGGAGACCCAGAATCCAAAGCAGGCTCCAGGCTCTGAGCTGTCAGCACAGAGCCCAACACGGGGCTTGAACTCACAAACTGTGAGATCATGACCTGAGCGGAAGTCAGACTCTTAACTGACTGAGCCACCCAGGTTCCTCTAATCAATGTTGATTTAAAAGACACTAAACACCATGTTGTTGTAGTGACTGTTGCCTTCTGAGAAGCAACGTGTTGGTTTTCAAAACTGAAGATTCTTCTATGAGTGAGTGACCTCTGGGGACCCAGAATCACCTATACCTCGGACAGAATGTGTCCCTGGACCCAGGCACACAAACGTTCCCTGCGTTAACATACAGATCACTTCTGCTAGAAAAGGGCGCTGTAACCTTGACTTTCTACATCTTACGTAAAACTTCAGTCACGTGACACGTAAAAGAAAATGTTTCAACCGCAGCAGCCTACCACGAGTGGGAACACGGTGGGGCTGGCAGGAGTCGGTACGAAACAGCCATTCAAGTGTGTGCCAGCCTTAAGAAGCAAGCCTGGCGGGTCCTACGCAGACGTTATGTCTGTAATGGGTAACCCTACCTGAAAAGATGGACAGTTAAAGAAAAAATCATGACGTCTCATTAGCAACGTCAATATTCGGTTACAACTTCACTATTTTCCACATGTCAACAATTCACTGCCAAAAACACCAAGCGCGCTCGGGCCCCTGGAGGCCAGCACCAGCAAAGCCTGGACCGCGCACGGCCCGCAGCTGCCGAGAGCACACACAGGACCCCAGACCAGGGATGAGGAGTCAGTTACGTTCCGCTGTCAGAGCCCTGCAGTGAAGGACAGCCGGCCAGGAGTTTACTGGGCGCGTTCCGTTCCTGCTTGGAGGGCGGCTCATCAGAAAGAACTCTCTCGAAAAAGAAACTTTAAAATGTCTTTTGTATACATACAAATTCCTGGGGGCATCTACACACTGAAACCACGTCAGCAAAGTTGTTCGTTTTATGGAAAAAATGGCAAGGTGTGTGGGTGTCTGGGTATCTGCATGGGCGTGTGTGGTGCGTGTGCCTATACGAATATGCGTGTCTGGGGTGTGTGTGTGATGACAGAACTTCTAGAGCACTATTAAAATCGCAGACACCAAGGATCAAAATTATTTATCGTGGAGGCAAGTGCAATTTCACTGTTGATAAGTAAGTGTAAATACTTGTCAAGCCTCTGAGGTCTGGTGTGAGTAAAAATAGGGAAAGCATGTTGTTTTTAGGATATATTCAGAGGCAAATGTGCACGAGCGTACTTCGTTTTAAGCATCAAAAGAGCAGCACAGCCATCATTTCCCTGGAAAGGAAAACCAGCATCAGTTACAGCGGACAAACAAGACCCCGCCAGCCCGAGCGTCGGGCCAGAGAAAGCAAGCCAAGTCCAGTCAACACTTACTAACAGATCGCAATGTGAGACGCAGGTTTTAAAACCAGAGGTTTGCTTTCCAAACCTCCTGTAAACCACTTGAAAAACAAACGGAAAACAAGACCAAAAAAAACCCCGGCTGTACTAAACAGTAAATACTGTGACTCGTTAAGGGTCGTGTTCATATCGCGGCTTGAAATCTTATGCTTTCTCAAACACCTTGTGAAGGTGGCTTCTGGCTAAACAGTGCCTCTTGACGGGAGGTCTGGACACAAATCAGCTGAGACGTGGACGGGCACGCCCAGGCCTCCCTCCTTGCACGCACATGCAGGGGCTGCGCACAGCCCAAGCGGTCCGGATCTCTTCCATTACATTTATGCACTCGACAGGCGTTAGCATAGGAAAGTCCACGCGTTCAAACAAAAGACCCCACCCCTGTGAATTTTCACACACGAACCGATGTGCTGGGCCCGCCTCTAAGACCTGTTAACATTTAAATAAATCCATTTTTTAAAAAACTGTCAGTAGTTGATGAGCTTTGGAAATTAAACAAAAGACATCTTGAAAAGATGTCATTTGGGTTGGCAAGCTGATCCACACGTGAGCACTCACGAGGTCCGCACTCGCTCGTCTCGGCCAGGCCTGCCACTCTGGGGACGGAGGACCCACCACCCACAGCAGACCCGTGCCACGAGCACCCTGCACACCCACCTGGAGCGCCGCGCCGTCCGGTAGGCACTGGGGAGACAGTGCTTGGCTTTCGAGTGGGACCGAGGCCTGGATTTGGATGACGAGTGGTACTTGGGGGAGCGTGATCTTGTTCGAGATCGCTTTTTGTGCTTTTTCTTTTTCTTCTCTTTCTCTTCTTCTCTCGGGGGGTCTTTACTTTTGCTGGAGGGCCCTTCGGGGGGTTTGATGTCTGAAGTTGGCAGAGGTCTGCCTCCAGTCAGTAGAGGACAGGGCCCAGTACTGGTTTCCTGGGAACAAAAGAAAATCTCCAGATGTTAATAAGGAAAACAAGACACTTGTGAATGCATACTTATAAAGCTTCAACTTGGGCTTGAAATTATTCACACACGTTATTCACACCAATAATGTACTAACATCTCCTAGAGAAGACCACGTCCCTTTTTATGGCTCTAAAACGTCGCCCCAGTGTCTCCAGGGAAATGGTGGCTCTGTAAACACCAAGCGTATGAGCGACGGTCTCCCCAGATGGTCGTTCACCAGCCCCACCCGGCGGTGATGGATCTGATGACGGGAACGTTGCTCCAAGGACACTGTTTAAGAAAAGAGCTGCACTTGCTCCTTCATAAATAATTGTGACTTCACATCAACAGAGAGATTCTTGAGCCTCCAGTTATGATTAGGCTTTTATGAATCTCTACACCAGTCTGAAAATAATTTTTAAAGAAGATCTGAATGAAAAGACATCCCTTTGATTCAAAGAACTCTGTAAAAAGAAAAAACCCTGCCTTCTTTCCACCCTGTATCTGTGAGTTGATGGATATTAACTACACCTACTGTGGTCACGATTCTGCAACACATCTAAGCGAAGTCATCGTGCCGGAGACCTTGCACACGTGTGGTGTTGCACGCCTGTCACGGCTCGGTGACCCCGGGGAGAACAGAGTTCACACAGCAATCGTTAACCAGACAACCCCCCGGGCACAAGCCAGGCTCCTCACGTGCTGAGTTGGCACAGGACTACGCTCGACAGACTCCTGTTCACCATAAACGCCTTTATCCAAGTGAACTGACGCAGAGAGAATGCCCACTGCAAAGAACACCTGCACACAGACCGGGAGGTGGGCGATCCGTCAGCTGTGAGCCTCACCCAGGGTAATGCCATCTCTAGGAATTTCTTCTGAAGAGCACCCACCCAAGTGTGCAAGATGCACGCCCGAGGCCCCATGTCACGGCACTCTGTGACGGGCGTCAGGGTCCCGGTTCCAGGTGGTGCATCTGGACAGCGGAATAGTGCTCAACCTTTAAACACGAGACGGCAATCCCACTTCCACTGACATTAGTTTGTCCACATCAAATTGTAAAATGAAGAAATGAATTTATAAAAAAAAAAATACCCATCAAAACTGGAACCCCTGAAACCTTCCTTTCCCATTGTCCTGGTGCTCGGGGGCCACCCACCCGTGGTCCCCGAGCAGGGTCACTCTCCAGTTCACTCTGAATGACCTTTACCTGCAGTCATTAAACGCTACACCTCAAGACACGCACAGAATCCTGCACCCTGAGATTTGTCACCGTGCGCCTTGCGGATTCGGGTGGGAGACTCTGGGAACAAGGCCGGGCAGGTGCTGCAGCCCAACGGGGGGGAGGGTCGGTGCAACTCTGCGACCACTCCCTTCCTCTCCTTGCGTCCCCGTGCTCTGTGGGGACAAGGCTGACCAGGACAGCGCTTCCTACTAAAGCTATCCTGCTTCCTCGGCTTGAAGAGAAAATGCAAGGCACTCATCCAAAGAGCCGCGCTCACCCCTCGGCCATTCCCGGCTCTGTCTCCCACCTGGCCTTGGGTGAGCAGAACCCGAGACGCTCGAGAACCCCCCTGCTCCCAAAGCGCCCTGCCTAAGCGGGTTCTTGCGCGTCTAGTAACTCAGGAACCGGGAGCCGCTGGGAGGAAGGCACAGACCTTGCTTGGCCCGCTCTGGTCCTCACTCCCCGTCTTCCAGGCGGCAGCGATGCCCGCATGTCTGTAAGGCTCGGCCTGTGCTGGCTCAGGGAGCCCATCTCAACACCCGACAGGAAACCACCTCCATGTCTGAGAGCCCCCGCGTCCGCTCTGGCGCTGGGCAGAATAAACGGCACTGCGAGCCGAGAACACAAGAAACCGCGCAGGACGCCAGGCAGCTCTAGAGGCCGGATGAGGGGGCTCCGCCCGGCCCCCGTGTCCTGCTGCGGGCAGGGCCTGGCTGTGCCGGCTGGTGGCACACCAGCTGCGCAGTGGGAAAACCAGCTCGGGGTGTGTTTTCAGACTCCCGATAAATTAGGGACACAAGTTGTGCAAAGGGCAAGACGGAAGCCAGGGATGGAGCTGGCAGCGGCACCCTGGGACGGCACGCAGGGCCCGTGTGACAGGCGAGTGGGCGCGGGGCCACAACCAGAATCTGTCCTTCCTGAGCCTGGGCAGGGGGCTCCCGGGGAAGCCGAGGCAGACGTTCCAGCCTGAGCCAGCAGCCTGCTCTGGGGGGACCTCCGCAGGGGACAGAGCCGCGGCACTCAGCGCTGCCCTCCAAGGAGGGGTGGGAGCACGTGGCCCTGTCGGTCACCGGGCACCAGGCCGCCAGAGACACAGGGAGGGTGCCCGGCAGCTCACGGGCTGGGTTTCTGTTTATATTCCTACTGCTGACCCGAGAACTCCTACCTCCGAGCATCGTTACTGCTTCTCTGTGATCGCGGTACCCCACTGTGCCTGAAGTTTACTGCTCCTTTTGATGCAACAGGTAATCAGGCCAACATTTTCAACATTCCTTGTAATCGACTCAGAAGATCTACTTATCCTTTTTTTTTTTTTAACTTTTTAACCTTTTTTATTTTTTTGAGACAGAGAGAGACAGAGCATGAATGGGGGAGGGTCAGAGAGAGAGGGAGACACAGAATCAGAAACAGGCTGCAGGCTGTGAGCTGTCGGCACAGAGCCCGTCGTGGGGCTCGAACTCACAGACCCCGAGATCGTGACCCGAGCCGAAGTCAGGAGATCTACTTATTCTAATAAAACGATTATCCTTCACCCTTAGTATGGGGGCCTCTGCCCAACTGAATGGAGAGGATTCACTGTGATGACCTCAGCTTACAGGTACCAACAAGAGAATATTCAGAAACCCAGTAATCAGACTTGAGAATGAAGGACTAAAAGGGTAACAAACACCACCCGCACAGTCCCTGCAGCCCACCAGCGGGTCCCAGCGCGCAAGTGCTGGGCGCAGGCTCTGTGTCAGCATGTGTCAGGGACCCCGACGAGCGGGCCACCCCCTTCAGGGGAACGTGAGCAGTGGACGCCGGCTCCCTCCGCAGCCTGGCAGCCGCTCTCATAGCCGTGCAGACACTGTGGGGGCGCCGGCCCTCTGTGCCCCCTCCCCCCTCCATCACGGATACCGGAGGAGGCTCACTTTGAGCAGGAGACAGACTAGAACGTTCCATCTCCTTGGTCATCGTGCCAGGTTGAGGGAGAAGCACACGACCCAGGTCGAGCTGTCCGGAACGTCCACGTGGGGACTGTGTGGGCTGTGCCTGGAGAGGAATCCTCGGGGCATCGCTGCCCTCACGACTCAGAGTGTGAGCCCCACTATGTCCTGCTGCTGCTGCTGAAGCCACGTGGGGGCAGCGGGGCAGGTTTCTGACATGGGCAACCACAGCAGCCACGCGATAAAACGACTAGCCGTTTAGTCCGCACTCCGCTGCAGCGGTAGGGACGCCGTCTCTGCACTGTCCCCTGCAGTTAGCCGTCAGCCACGTGTGGCTACTGAACACTTGAAATGTGGCTGACACGGTCAAGGACCTGAATTTTGAATTTTATTTGATTCCTATTAGGTTACGTTTAAATGACCACGGATGGCGAGTGGCCACCGTGCACCGTACTGGACAGCGTGTGTCTTGGAAAGTAACGGCTTCGTGCGTGATTGCCGCTCCTGGGTTAACCAGAGTCTCCGCCGCCCGGCTCACATACCTCTTGACGCCAGACCTCCCTGCTCTGCTTGCAGAAGGCACCCGGCCAGGCCGCCCTGCGCACTGCAATCAACGAGCCAACGAGCAGCCGAGGGGTGCCCACAGGTGCGCGCGGGGCTGGGGGGCTGGGGTGCCCACGGGTGCGCGCAGGGTTGCGGGAGGGGTGTGCGCGGGGCTGCGGGAGGGGTGCACGTGGGGCTGTGGGGGGGTGCCCACGGGTGCGCGCAGGGCTGCAGGAGGGGTGTGTGCGGGGCTGCGGGAGGGGTGCCCACGGGTGCGCGCAGGGCTGCGGGGGGGGGTGCCCACGGGTGTGTGCAGGGCTGCGCGCGGGGTTGCAGGAGGGGTGTGTGCGGGGCTGCAGGAGGGGTGCCCACGGGTGCGCGCAGGGCTGCGGGGGGGGGGTGCCCACGGGTGTGTGCAGGGCTGCGCGCGGGGCTGCAGGAGGGGTGTGTGCGGGGCTGCAGGAGGGGTGCCCACGGGTGCGCGCAGGGCTGCGGGGGGGGGGGTGCCCACGGGTGTGTGCAGGGCTGCGCGCGGGGCTGCGGGAGGGGTGCACGTGGGGCTGCGGGGGGGGGTGCCCATGGGTGTGTGCAGGGCTGCGGGGGGGGGTGCCCACGGGTGCGCGCAGGGTTGCGGGAGGGGTGCGCGTGGGGCTGTGGGAGGGGTGCACGTGGGGCTGTGGGGGGGTGCCCACGGGTGCGCGCAGGGCTGCAGGAGGGGTGTGTGCGGGGCTGCGGGAGGGGTGCCCACGGGTGCGCGCAGGGCTGCAGGAGGGGTGCCCACGGGTGCGCGCGGGGCAGCACCAAGCCAGCGGAGCCGTCTCGTGGGGGGTGGAACGTTAACACCCCAGCAAAAAGCACCAGAGGGCAAGCCGCCACGGGGGAGGCAGTGCACAGGCTGGTCTGAGTGGTGTCTGTGAGAAACAGAGCGAATTTCAAGAATGCCTGCCCTGCCCCGCCCTCCAGTAACCCCGGAAATGACGCGGCTCAGTCCCTGAACCACAGCGAAGTAAGCACCTGCCCGCTAAGCGGCTCAGTAGCCAGCCAGTCCCGTCCTGCCGCGGTACCACGAACTGCTCGAAACCAGACGAACTCGCATCTCCAGATAAAGCCTCACGTGTGAAACGACACTACAGTAACCATAAAACGGGACAATTCCACACACGCCTCCAGATGGCAGGCTCGGAATCGCGTCCTCTAAAACCGCACGTTGAAACCTCGGCTGTGCGTCATTCTCGCAGCGCGCGCCCTCGCTCCTGAAGCCACCCGGCTGCCCTGATCCGACCGGCGGTGCTCCCTCCCGGAGGACTCTCTGTGCGGTCCCCGCCTCGGGCACTGCTGCCCGGACTGCCATCGCGTCCTGCCCTTGCGCTGTGGCCGCCGCGGGCTTCGCACGGAAATGCCGCTCTTGCTCGTCCGCATCCCAGTCTGGTCCCAGCACGCGGCTCCTGCAACCGCCCCCCCGTGCCGCGCGGTGCCGGTCAGGGCCTCGCTGCGCTGCACCCACCGCCACCACTTGAGCGCCGCTGGCCCTGGAGGGTCCCCGCAATCTGTCAACCCTCATTACCAGGGTTCCTCAAGGCCCCACCCAAACCCCCTCTCCCCTCGGCAGGCCGTGCGCCCCTCTGCCTCCCAGGGGCCCAGGCATCACCCACGGCTCATCTGGGGTTGGCTGCTCTGTGCCCCGCTAGACTGTCCTGGGGGACAAACGGGGTTGTGTGGGCATCTGGGCGAGACACAGGCTTCTAAGTCACCTTCCGGAGGGCCTCGGTGCCTTGGAAACACAGAGGCTCAGCACGCGCGGTTGATTCCTGTTCCCACCTCCTCGCAGACTCCTGTTCAGCCTGTAAACCCAGCAGGATCATTAACTTGAACAAACTGCTGGTGTCTAGAAGGTGTCCTGAAATGTGCTGTCACTGTGCAGATGACTGCATAACCCAAGGGGGGTTCAAACTGAAGACCCCGGTTTCCCTTCATTTTGAATTAAGAGCACACGCACACCCCAAAAGTGAGACGTTCACGGGGATTTCTAAGTACCACTTGCGTGGATCTTTATGTCTCACAAAACTTATATAAAACTTAGCGTTCTGTTAGTATCCGCCCCCGTCAATAAACACACCTTAGGACATCATTTCAGGTTACCCCCAGATACATAACGTGCCCTCTCCTGACAGGCAGGTCGGTACGTGCAAGTGTGAGCTGGGCTGGGCTCCAAGGCGGCCTGTGCAATGAGTGGCTGAGTGAGTGATTTGGTGAATGCATCGTGTCCAGCCACGTGCTCCTTAAACCAAAGTAGTTCCACGCGGTGCAGACTCCCGTGGACAAAGAGAAACGTCTGTGACACTGGTGACAGAGAAGAGACAGGCAGACAGCCAGGAGGCAACGAGGGGAGGCTCTGAAGGCGGCTCTCGGGGACGGGGGCCGAAGATGCCACCGGGCCTGTGAAGTCACTCAGCACCCCCGCAGCGAACACACACAAGCTAACCCTCACAGTTGCTGTCTTTCCGCCTGTCAGACGGATGAGGATCAAAGGCTGGTGATAAGCGGCGTTGGCGGGGGCACGAAAGCAGATATTTAAAAGCGTTTCCACGGTCCGGCATCCGCCCCATGGACACACGCACCGAAGCGAGTGCGCAAGACAGGACCCAGGCTCAGAGCAGCACCGTGGTCACGGTCACGGTAGCGAGGCCCCGGGAACAGTGTGCACGCCCACCACTGACCGGGTCAGGTTAAGGGCTAACGTGGGAGAGGCCGGACAGTCATGCATCCAGTAAATCCTCAACGAGCACGACCCCGATGTGGACAGAAACAGCTCTTTGAGGATGGAAAAACCAGGATAACGTGTAGGGTCCGGTCCTGTTACTGCGACATTTAAACCTACACACAGAAATAGATCCGTTTCCCGTGAGAACCCACAAAGAATGAAATGGAGCGCACGCACACACATGATGCAGCATTATGCACCTGGAAAAAGGAGGTTCCGTGAAGCGAAGAAGCCGGTCCCTGAGGAACAGACACTGTAGGACTCCCACTTTCACAGGGCCCCAGGACCAGCCAGGCTGATGGACACGGACAGCAGAGATGTGGGCGCCAGGGGCAGGGAGCCAGTGGTTGACGGGACAGTTTCGTTTGGGAAGATGAAAAAGTCCTGGAGACGGAGGGCAGTGACAGCTGCGCACGAGAGGAGTGTGCTTCATGCCACGGCACAGGGGGCTTCAAAAGGGCTCAAACGAGGGGTGCCTGGGGGGGCTGAGTCAGTTGAGCGGCTGGCTTCCGCTCAGGTCACGGTCTCACAGTTCGTGAGTTTGAGCCCCGTGTCGGGCTCTGTGCTGACAGCTCAGAGCCTGGAGCTGCTTTGGATTCTGTTTCTCCCTCTCTCTGCCCCTCCCCTGCTTGTGCATTCTCTCTCTCTCTCAAAAATAAACATTAAAACAATTTTTTTAAGAGGAACTATAATAATCAACTGTATGTTTATTTTATAAAGTAAAAACCTAAAATAAAAGTAAGAAATGAAAATTTCCATAGGAATCGTGAAACAGCACACAAGAAGGAAACCAAACTTCTCTCCATTTTGTACCTGTCCCTCGCACCTGAACGTTTTGGACACGTGCGTGCCCTGCTTTAGTAACAGCGAAAGCAGACCCTGCTACACCCTGGGGCAGATGAGCCACAGCAAAATCCTGCCGGGTTCCGGCCCGGGGCCTTCTGGGCGGTGTCTTCATGCTGTCCCGTGCACGTCCGCTCACACAGACCTGGGGTGCCACCTGCTCCCGCTGAGCTCAGGTCCCCAGCACGAGACAATCCTACTCCCGCTCAGCGGGGGTCGGACGTGCCGCCTCTGAGCCTGGGGTACGCGCAGAACACACACGCGGGCAGGGTAACCTGTCCCCAGAAGCTGCTTTCAGCTGAGATTACCGTCCAGTTGAATCCCGGTTATGACAACTGCCAAGGTGACTAAAGTATTTCTGTTTCAAAGCAGTTAGACGTTTATTACCATCTGCTACTACCGCTGCACTCCTGCTCAAATCATTGAGGACCCACAATCTGTCCCACTAGATGCGCAAGAAGATCCACCTGGTGACCAAACGGGAAGCATAAACACCCATCTCTACGTCGTGCAGACGTAAAACACGCTGGAAACCCGGCAGGTGGGCGAGGCCGCGTAGAAAGAGACACAGGAGAAAAGCCTAAGCGGAAGCCTGTCTCGTGCTCACAGGGAGAGAGTTCTGGGGGCCGTGACCAGGCAACACGGCAGGCTGGGAAAAACCGCGTTGACGACGAGGAATTCTGGCCGGGACGGAGTCTGCATTCCAACACGGCGTCGCTGGGAAACAGACGCGAGCGTGTAGCGGCACTGGCTGAGTCCACGCATGCAGGTGGCCGTTACCTCAGTCTCTTATTCGCCGCACCAACGACACCGGGACAACGGACAACGCAGGCAACTGGCAGTGCACCCAGGGCCCCCCTGCGCCCGCTCCCCTGCCACACGCACAACTTCTGTTACGTCCCGGGCCTCCCCGGGCCCGTCACCACAGGGCCGTGGCTCCCCGAAGCCCAGGACTGGGGGCACCTGGGCCCACACCCGGTGGCCCGCCTCGGGAGTGCAGGGAGAAGAGCGGAGGTGGCCGTGTCCCGGCATCCCCCTGGGCACCCCCACGCCTCTGCACACTCGAGGCCGGTCCGAGGACAGCCCGCAGGAGCCCACCCCTCCTGCCCTCCTCGCCGACCCCGGCTCTGAGGCCGCCCGCCAGGCCTGAGGGCTCCGGACCGATTCCTGAGGGGAGACAGCACGGGCTCGGCCTTCAGCAGGAGGAGGGAGACCTGAACTCCGTGAGCTGTTTTCCACGCAAAACACATAAACCAAGCGGCTGTAAGCGGCCAAGATCTACTTTGACTAACGGCCTTGGGCTCTCAGAAATGTCAACGGAACCGAAGGGAAAGAGTGCAGTGCAGGACTGCTTCTACGTTCCAGGGAAAGGCCACTACAAAAGACACTTTGGGGACGCTGGTGTGTGGACGTGCCGAGCCCGCGGGAGCAGAGGGCGACGCTGGCAGAGGTGCTGGCCCTCCCCAGAAAAGGCGGGAGCGACCACAGCTTGTTTTCTTTTTCAATTCAAGTACTGACGCTGATGTGGACCCGAGACGTCACAGGTCTTGCTCTGGACGAGTCTGTCCCCAGGGGAATGTGTCTCTCCCCCCCCCCCCCCCCCCCCCGCGAAGCCCAGGGCCGAGAGTACCCTAACGGGGTCTTCCCCAAACTCACAGCGGAAGCACGCCGGCCCCTGCAGAAGAGCGGGGTCTGCTGACAGCCCCCTCTCAGGCTGGGGACCCGAGTGGCCAGAGACGCCCCACTCACCCACTCTCACCCGCGATGCTGATGTGGACTTTCACTTACCTCTACGTTGAAAGGATTTTCCTCAACTTTTCCGACTTCTGCTTCTGGTAGGGGATTTTTTAAGGTTTGTAAAAACAAAGCTGCTTTCCTTTTACGTTCCGCTTGAAGCTGCTTCTCCTTCGATTCCTTGGACGCCTGGGCCAGCTTCTCCCTGGCAGCGGCCGCCAGTCGGTCCTCCAGCTTTTGCTTTGCTTAAGAAACGAACGACAGAAAAAGTGATGTTTAGAACAAGTGCTATTCTAAAAACACCTCGCTATCTTAGTTTTCACAAGCAGCGAAAGGGTCACGGGATACAACGCGGTTATTCTAAGAGATTAACAGGACACAAATTTCAGGATAAGTAAACAAATCAGGCAGGCTGAATTGTGAGGCAGTTAGTTCATAATGCTTACTATTAGGATTTTAAATATTTCACCCTCAAAATCAAAGTCGGAAGGTGGATGGGATTCCACACCAGGGAGAGTCGGAGTCATGAAACCCTCAGAAAGCCTTAGGCTCTCGTGAACACGGGTCCCTAATGCTCATGCCCGACAAGGGGCGCTGCGTTCGAGCACGTCCCGACACACGGTTCTGTGCGCAGCGGTACGTGCACGAGGGGACCCGGTGCACTGGCCTGAGCCTGCTCAGGAGCCACCTGGAAATGTTGTGTCACCTGTCTGTGCACGTGCAGGAAAAGCAACGTCCGGGAACCAGTTAGGACAGACAGGAACTGCTAACTGCTGTAGCGCAAAACAGAACTATTTAGGGGTAAGAGACTGTGAGAGGCCCTCCCACACACTGCTGGTGGTCGGGGGCCGGCGGTGGCCAGGCTGTGACCTGTGAAGACAAGTCCCAGTCTGGAAACCAGCTCCGGCCCACGTCCTCTCGAAGGGCCTGTCTGTGGGCAGAAGGCCTCACGAAAGGGTATCTCCTAGTTGGGTCCATCAGCCGAGCCGGGATCACGGGCTGAGCATTCGACCCGAGGCGGCCCTCAGAGCGCCAAGGCCCCCACCCCCCAGTAACGCGCTCTCTAGAACGAGCCGCCGGGGGCACTGCATCCGGAGCTTAGGAAGGGCAGTGCCCACCGCTCTACCAGAGAACTCTCCGCGTGCACCAAGCACCAGCTGCCCCCAGGTCCTGCCGTGCCCCGGCTGGGGGCTCCGTCCCAGCGCTGCGGGCTTAGGAGGCTAGTCCTGTGCCACTGCCTGCCTTTCAAGAAGGTGTAAAACGTGTTGACAAACCTTGCTTCGCCTCTAGCTCCTCCTGGGTTAGCTGGGGCCGCTTCTCCTCAACAACCGCACAGGGCGGGGCGACTGCCGGGGTCGTGTTTGCGGTGCCGCTACAACTTTCTTGGCCTTCTTTGCCTTCTTCATCATCATCACTGTCATCATCTAGCTTAACACGGTTTTTTTCCAGGGGAAGGAGGTCATTTTCTTTGGCCTTGATCGCAAAGCTTATTGGAGCAAATGAAGCTATTGGGAAAAGTGAACATGGTGACGCACGTTTAGGTACCCGGAGGCACAGAGCAGAGCCCCCACGGCCCCGCCGTCCACGCGAGCGCCAGCTGCGGGGCGGCCTCCCCGGCGCAGCCGCGTCTCACGCCCAGGGGCCTCTGGGGGCGGCGGCAACGCCTGCGTTGTCAAAGGGGGCCGTTCAAGTGCATGCTGGGCGCGGGGAGGCTGGCCCGCCACGCGTGTCTCGCGAGGAGCACGCCCAGAGCGGCATCCAGGGCCGCTGCACTGGTAAAGGGGCACTTCCTCTTGGGGTTTTCCTTCTTTTTTGGGCTCAGCACGTGGCTGAGTTGGTACAAGTCAGACGTTATGATGCGGCTCCACTATAAAAAGGTATTTCTAAAAACTCCCAGCCGTACACGGTAGCCTTTTCTCACAAAGCAAGTGACGGGATCTGTTTCCTTCTTCGGTTTACCGGGCGCCTGCTCTGTGCTGGGCGTCACCTCTGACCACTCGGCAGCTGTGACAAGACTTTCAACCCACTGTAACGAAAGCTTAGGTGGTTCAAAGTCCTCCCCTAGAATGTTTGGGGACTTCAGTGAGAGACCTACAAAGGCCCCAGAGGAAGGAGCCTTCCTCCCCGTCCCCCCACCCACTCAACACTGACCCGCGGAGCCCCCTCCTCCAGACACACAGCGACGCGGGTTCTTAACGCCTAATTGCTTGCGTCGTGTCTTCGCTCTCAAAAACCACGAACTATTACTCACGAAAGACATTCAAGTGAACGACAAGGAAGGGAAATTTTAAAGTGCAGCGCAGACAGCCAACTCCGAGGGGGAGCAGTGCTCCGTCACCCACGCTGTTTGTACACGTGCTTGGGATTTTCCACAAGAGAACAGGGCAGGTTCTAGAAGGGATGCGTCTGCGGTGACCGCAGGTGGGGAGGGGTGGCCCAGCTGGCCCCCAAGACTCCCGCCGTCTGCACTTCTGGCTCCAGAACCACGCAGGCCTTGAAGCACGTAACTACCCCAATAACCCTTTTGTCCACAAGCACCCCAAGAGAGAGCACCCCCAGATCCAAAACGCTTGGAAAGGCACAGCTGGCACGTCAGATGGAAAACAGCTTCAGACTGACTGCACACTGCGCCCCGATGCACGACAACCCCTGAGAACAGAGCACACAGGGGTCACAAACACGGTCTGCTGGGGAGTCAGTATTAACCGTGGTGCTGTGCTTCTGCTGGAAACAGTCCCATCTTCGGGAGATACGTTAAATCATTTACGGATGAAAGGCCACGATGCCGGGGACCCCCTCCGAAAACGCTCTGGGGTGGGCTGCAGTGAACGGCAGGGGCAAGCCTGGTCTGTGGCTGGGCGGCGGGAGCGGGTGGGGTGCTCTCATACACCTTGAAATTCTCTGTGAGGAAACAAGGGCGACAGTGCTAACTATTGCCTACAGGAATACGATCTCTTTAATAAACAGGGTTGGCAAAACTTAAAAAGCAAAAAAAATTCACTTAAGTGTTAATCAAAATTGCTCAACTTGAGACTACAGTATTACATCTCAAAACAGCTTTATGGTTTATTTATTTCGAGAGAGAGAGAGAGAGAGAGAATAAGAGCGCGCGTGTGTGCGCGGGGGAGGAGCAGAGGGAAGGCCAAGCAGGCTCCGTGCTATCCGCTATCCGCGCGGTCCGACTCAGGGCTCGCCCCGACCTCAAGAACCACAAGGCCATGACCTGGGCAGAAGTCAAGAGTGGGACGTTAAACCGACTGAGCCACCAGGCGCCCCTCAAAATAACTTCGCAATGATCATTCTCAAGCCATCTGTCACCCCAAAATCGAAAGGTCAGCAATCAACAAATACGAGACTTTACGACGGAAGCTTCCGGAACGCTTTCTATGCTAACGCGACGCCTACTGCGGACGTCTGGTATTTATGCACGTGAGCAGCCAGCCCCGTCGCGGGGCACAGACTCTCGCCCGACTTCAGACAAACGGAGTAGCGGGGCAGCCTGCAGGCCTCACCTCACACCCACAGGCCCGGCAGAGACGCCCCTGGGCTCCCGACGGACAGATGAGGAAACCGAGGCGAAACAGGCCAACGAGTGTCCCGTGCTAGCTCAGGCAGAGGGCGAGGGCTCTGAAACCGTCGCTCGGCGTAAGGGTTACTCGAGCATTTGATGACTCTGCTGCGGCCGCCCATGGCTCCCCTGCGGTGGGGACGAACCCCCCGCCCGCCCGGCTCTGGCCCCGGGTTCCATCTGCGCGGCCCACCCACTGCTAGCCTCCCCTCCCCCGCCTCTGCCTCCTTCCACCTGCTTCGTTCTTTCTCCTCCAGCCTCAGCTGGTGGAAGCCTGCCTGGCCTCTCTCCTCCACACCTCTGCACGTCTGCATCGTGGCCACGGCCCGCTCACCCGGGCTGCAGGCTGCGGGGCTGTCGTGGGCACCGAGGTGGCCGGGAGCCGGGCCGGTGCGGCAAGTCCTCAGCCAGCGCGCGTGGAGGAGCCCCCCGTCCCCAGACTTCCGGGGGCACGGGAACAAGCTTTGCTGCTGGCGTCAGCCTTCACAAGTCATTACGTTCTCTGTGGAAAACTTTGAAACCACAGGCGGACAGGACGGAAGATCCACCACAGCGCAGATGTGGGAGAAAGTCACCCGCACGGTTCCCGGGCACACACACGAAACCGGGGCCACACCGGACCGTGTTCCAGCCTGCTTCTGCTCCCCAGGCAGCATCTTCCCACATCTCTGTGTCCACAAAGATCATTTTTAAAATCAGGACTATTATTTCTTGGTCTGGAGGTTCCAATTTATTACACGGTCTCCCACGACCATTGCCAAGGTTTTATTTCGGAAAGCCGGCGAGCCCCGTGATGAACTCCTGGCCTGGTTACCCGGCGGAGCCACGGCTCCGAGGGGGAGGGCATCCGCGCGGAGAGGGGCCCCTGCGCCAGGCGGCCTCTTCCCCATGCTTCACCGAGCCGATGCGGGTCCCCGTCACCCTGCAGCCCCTCCCTCGCTGAGCATTACACTTTCCAACTTCACCAACCCGAGAGGCAAAAAACAGCATTTGCCAGTGAAGATACACTTTAAAAATGTATTTACTGACCATCTTTCTTCTTTTGTGAGCGATCTTTTCATATCTTCTGTCTCTGGTTTTCTCGCTGCAGTGAGTGTCTTCTTGTCAATGGATGAACGCTTTCTACGGTACGGATTTGAACCCTCTATCTTCTGTTAGCGATCGACGTTTTGACATTTGTCTTTAACTTTATTCAGGTCCTGCCCCCATCAGACCTACTATTCTTTCCTTATGATTTACGGCTTCAACTCTTAGAAAGTCTTTTCCAACGCTTAGATTACTGAACTTATTTTTACATTTTAATACTTTATCTGGAATCCTATTTTTCCCCCCAAGACAGAGTCAGTTATTACGGTAAAGAAGCTCTCCCAGCCACGCGTGAGGACACTCTGATGCTTCTTCAGCACCTACGGACGGAGACAAAGGACAGCTCTCGCCTGCTCGCACGGCTGACTGCGTTGGTTGGGTGGCGAGGCATTAGTGTCCCTGTTGCTCGGGGAGGGGCCGACAGGCCGCTAGCAAGCTGCTCGGACCCCTTAGTTTGTCCTGCGCGTGGCAGTGGCTTTAGTCCCGCAGGTTTCACGCCCTCTTGTGGGAAACAAGCTTGGCCTCGACTCCGTCCGGCCAGCTGCCTGTTTGCAACGTGGTCCCCACTGAACGGTGAACGCTTCCTAAATTCTCTGAGACCCACACATGTGTCACGCTGCCGCCTCTTGAGATAATTTTAGCAATTTACACTTTCTCAGAGAATTTTTTCAGTTATTTCCAGATTTGTTCAAATGCAGTTACACGCGGTATCCACGCACTGCAAATGCCTGTGACCGTTTCCTCACGCACTATGTGTTGTGCGTTTCCTCCGCTTTTCTCTGCAGGAAGCCTGCAGTCGCGTTTTACTGGTCTTTACCAGTTTCTCACTGGTTCCCACTTTCTTTTTTTTTTGGTTCCCACTTTCATTGTTATGGATTCCCTTCTCCTGCTTTCCTTAGAGGCACTTTACGGTTTCTTTCTAGGTTGTCGAGTTGAAGGCTCGTTATGGTTTTTGTTTCTCAACATAAGCACGCCAGGTTATGTAGGTTTTTATTTGAGGTTTTCACGCGTGTGATAATTTTCTGACAAGAAATATTCTCACTGGGGCACTCGGCCGGCTCAGTCGGTGGAGCGTGTGGCTCTTGATCTTGGGTTGGAGTTCGAGCCCTGCACTGGGTGTAAAGATGACTTAAAAAGAAAATCTTCAAAAAAAAAAAAAAAAAATCAAGAAGAAGAAACATTCTCATTGTCCTCACCTTCTCTCGTTACTTTGTAAAAGTCTGTGCCCGACAGCATCCAGAATACTGCTCATTCAGAATTTCAGACACACCTTAATCATCTGGCTTTTACGGTGCAGACGTGGGTCTGATGCACCAACAGGCCTGTTCTCTGCCCAGGGGACAACTGCCTGTTCTTCTCTGTGGATGCTTTGCTGCCACCTCCGTCCTCTTGCCTGGGACAGGAGAACAATTTTCAACCTGTCTTCTCATCGGGCCTGACTTTCAGGCTTTCACTGTCTTACCACGTGGAAGCTGGTCCTCAGCGGGCTACGCGGAGGTCACACCGCCAGCCGCACTGGGCCCTGGTGCTCAGTCACTCTGGCTCCTGGCGCCCGCGTGCTGAGGTTCAAGCCAGGGCCGTCAAAGCCGTGGTGCCCGTCCGGAGCCGACGGCCCGGGGCAGCGGGTGGGAGGGAAGCGGGACATTGCCGCCCCAGGTGCCACACGACCGTGGGGGTGTGGAGGTGGCCCTGGCTCAAGGGCAGGCCGCCTGTTGTCCCCTCTCTGCCTGACAGTGCGCTCCCCCGGGGCTCACTGCCACCGAGTCCTGAAGTGTCCCTCTCTTCCCTGGGTGGGAAATTCTGGGCGGGCTGCCTTGGCCCGCAACGTGGACGGTAAGAGCCTCCCCCACTTCCGTAGCAACAAGAGATTTTATTCTCTACTCGTTACGTTCCTCTGTTACTTCCACGAGCGTCTGAAGGCGGCCGGGAAGGGTGAGGGGCTGAACACGAGTGCTCAGGTAAGTCCTGGAACGAGAGGCTCAAAGACCCTTGTGTGCATGTCCGGTCTGGCGACTTTCCCCGCTGTCACCCGTCGGGGCCGGCCTGGTTAGTCTGGATCACCATCCTGTGCCACGAGGCCCCTCAATGCAAAGCACAGGCCTTCCCCCGGGCCCTGCCGCCCTCCCCAACCCTGCCCCTGCCTGGCCTCCGCCTCTGCCCCACGAGCCCACTCTCTCTCCCACTCCCCTTCCTGCAGCTCTGTGACTGACCAGCGGTCCCACCAACACCCCCAGGCGGCCCTGTGCCCAGCGTCCTCACAAAGTTACCCAACTGGATGCAGTTGCTCCTCTGATCTGGCCCCTGGGAGCCCACGAGCTGGCCACGGACACCTTCCAGGCTGTTCCCCGGGACCCACCCGCCACTCCAAGCCCCGCCCGCACAGCCTCTACCGGGGACGGCAGCCTGGTCTTGGGACCACCGTTACACCATCAACACCGGCGTGCACCCCTCCTCCCCACAGGCTTCCTCGTCTCCACACGGCGGGACTCAATGCATCTTCACACACTCGACCGCTCACTTCTTTGCTAACGTGCCTGTGTCAGCTTTTCCCCGCTTTTTATTCTGCTGGCTTCCTTCCATGCACATCTGTCCTGCTAGATGAAGAACTCCAAGAACACAAAAGGCAACCAGATGCAGCGAGTGCAGTCCTGCCCGGTAGAGGCCTCGGGACATGCCACTGAACAAATAAAGACGACTGATTTCACTAGTACAACAGTGTGCACCTAAGTGTGCTGTCAGAAGTCCAAGGAGATATGAAACATCGTTTGAAACACGCCAAACGTTCTCACTGAACTGCCACAACAGGGACACCTCACGTGAGCTCAGGTCCACACGGGCCCGAATCAGGAGAGCACCGTGGCGCACGGAAGCTTTGTTACGACCACCTGACAGCGGTGACTCCCCTGCCCTGCGGCCAGAGGCACCTTTCTCCGAACTTGAAGGAACCCCGCAAGGCCAAGACGGGCAGCAGCGTACCTTTCACCAGCTTCCCGTCTGCGACCGTCTTACTGGACGACGCCTCCTTCTTCCCCCCGGGGCCTCCTCTTCCTCCTGCGTCGGCCGAGTCTTCGCACACACTGTCCTCCCCAGCGTCACTTGGCTTTTCAGGGGCAGATTCTGCCGGGGCCTCTTCTGGTGCTGACACAGCCTAGACAATAAACGTGACCATAAGCTGCTCGGTAAGGAACCGCCCAGGATGGGTCACGGACAGACCGACAGACTCCGCTGGACCACATGTTACTGCTCACGCAGCACTAAGGAACGCACTCTTGGAAACTCAGACCTGCCATTGTCTGATACAGCAGAACGGAAAGGGGAGTACGCGTGAGGCTTTCCCGCTGGAAGCACAGAACGCGTCTTAGAGCTCTAACACCGCCCGGGCGCCGATGCTCACGGCCTTTCCTCTGGACGCGGATGCCCGAGAACCCTTTCGGGGCCGTGCCCACCGCCCGCAGGTGAGCCATATGCTTCAGTCTGAGCGATCACAGGCGCGAAGTCCGAAGAAACCCACGGACAACGAGCAAGGCCTACGCCATCTACTGAAGCAGGTCTGAACAAAACGTCAGGGCGCCATGTAACGAGGGGGGTGGAACAGGACAGCACTCGAAGGGCAGGAGGAGCAGCGTCCAGTGGGCCTGAGGGTCACACGTGGGGACGCGGCCCGGGGGCAGGCCACCCGAGGACGAAGTCTGCGGCCCGGAGTGCACACACGTCTACGTTTTATGCACGGAAGGAGACGTTGTACGAATATGGTATGTGGCCTCCACCAAAAGCAGTTACAAATAACAGCCACCGGGACATCAAACGCTTGGAGAGCGCGGGTGCTGCGTTCAGGCCACGCGGCTCATCAGTGAACTATGACTACGGACCCCAAACACCGGTTTCGCCTCTGAGAGGCGGGGAAGCGTAGAGACGGCATGTGCTGCGCACGACCGTCCGCGCCAGGGGCTCAGCGAGCCCGTTCCTGCATCCCGCCCGTAGGCACAAAATCCCTGCCGCGCCCAGAACCCGGAGCCTCCCTGCCCTGCACACACCTGTGCACTGTCGCCCCCTTCCTTCTGGAGGAAGAACTGCTTCTTGAACTCATAATAGGCGTTATACTGGTGCCAGGGCTGCAGGAACTCAAACCTAGGAGCGGAGAGGGTGGTGAGTCACTCGTGCGGGCACGCGCCCCGGATGGCGCCAGGGTTCCTCCTGCCTGCTCGCCGCCGGCAGACGCCGTCCCCGACGCCCTCCGGCGACCCACTCAAGCCAGGTACCGCCTCGGCCGCGTGCAGAAGCAACGGCCGTACCCTCCCCACCTCGCGGGCAAGGGGACGAGGCGTAGGGAGGGCGCGGGGCTCGCCCACGCTCGTGCCGTCACGTTGTAACCGCCACCCCGCGCTGGATGGTTCACACCCGAGGCGTGGAACGGGACTTGATTACACGGCAGGTTCTTTTGTTTTCTGCTTCTTTGGCTTTTGTTTACAAACACACACCTTTTTTTTTAACTTGTATTTTTTTTTTTTTTTACCTGGCACACATGTTTTTTCAGTTTTTATTTTCATTTCACCTAATTCACACGCAGAGTTATAGCAGTTTCCCGAGCACAGTGTAGTGACAACACCTCTGTGTGCTGCCCGGTGCTCAATCCTTCATTCCCATCACCCACCTCACCCTCCCTCCCCGCTGAGTGGCAGATTCTTCGTTTTAGAGAGAGAAAGAGCGAGGGTGTGATTGGGAGACAGGCACAGAAAGGGGGAGAGAGAGAATCCCAAGCAGCCTCCGTGCCAAGCGCAGAGCCCGATGTAGGGCTCGAACCCATGAACCATGAGATCATGATCAAGAGTCGGGCGCTCAACCGACCGAGCCCCCGGGCGCCCTGAATGGCAGAGTTTTGAAAAGCACGGGTGCCAGCTCCGTTTCGGGTGCTTCGACATTCCTCCTAAAGAACAAAACAAGACAAACGAGTCCCCCCCCACCCAACTGCAGGTAATTCAGCAAGGTGGGTGTAAGACGTATTTACGTAAACATGTAAGGATTAACCGCAGTGAAGAGAGAACGCGGCTAGACTGACGACAAGCTAAGTGATGTGCCGAGCACCCGTGTCCGGCCACCACACGCCACTCCTCCCCTCACCTTTGGTCATTCTTAGCACGAACGCTGGTCTCGAACTTAAGGCCGTTCCGAGCCACGTACTCCGCCAGCTTGTCGATCACAGGCTGAATGTCGGGGGGCGGGGGGATGATGGCCGCCACGGGAGCAAGTGCACTGCGGAGAAGAGTCTCGTCACACGGTGCGGGGGCCTCCTGAGACCGCCGGCAGGTGCACGGCGCAGAGCGCTGCCGAGGGCTCTCAGCGTCCCGGGCCGCACCCGCACGCAGTGACACACACACAGGGCGGCTCTGAGCGTGACCTCAAACACAAAAACTAACCAAAGTCCTCTGGTTTAAAACAGGGACCAAAATATCGTTGCCAGTGGGTAAAAATGGCGGTTTTATGGAAATTAAGACTTTAAATCATGCAAACAAGTTCACCCCTAACATTTCCCTCCAATTAGGTGCTAATTCTTTTTTTAAAAATTATATTGGGGGGCAGAGAGAGAGGGACAGAGAATCCCAGCAGGCTCCACACTCAGCACAGAGCCCGATGCGGGTCTCCATCCCATGACCCTGGCATCACGACTTGAGCTGAAATGGAGAGTCGGATGCTTAAGTGACTGAGCCACCCAGGCACCCCATGAGCTAATTCTTAGAGGCAGCCGAGAGTAAATCACGTGTTGACTTTTTTTCAAGCTAAAAGGAGAACGTGGGCAGTGCAGCCCCACATCCTCATTTCACGCCCCCTTTCCTAGCACAGTCAGAAGGCAGGTCATTTTGCAGAAACATCCAAGTTTCTGTCGACTTCCAGCACAGGCACCCGGTGCCCCCAACAAAGCACCTGCTCTCTCTGCAGACACCTGGACGCTGCCCCGCTGCCCACTGCCACTTTAGGTCAGCGGTTCGATGGGTCTGACAGCCAGAACCCCATCTGCCTACGGCTTGTGGGAGTCACTTGTGTTAACTCCACAAAAGCCTGTTTCTTGCTGACAACTGCAGCTTCGCGTTGCACTGGTCTTCCTTCCCTAGTACCGCCCAGCTGAGATGTCAGCACATCAGAAAGACCGGACACAGGGGCCGGGGCAGCGTGGGGTGCCGAGGACGGGGGGTTACGAGGGTTGAGGGGCGCTAAGGATACGAAGGTTGGGGTGACGCGGGGCGCTGACTGGGAATCAATTTTCTCAGTGTTTACGACATGACAATTTCTGTTATGCCATCAACTCTGTAACCGGGGATCTGGACCCTGAGATCTTCCACAAACCCCGATGAAAAACCCCAAACCACGAACGCGGAAGTGCCAGGCGAGGGGCAGAAGTGGGCGTACCTTGTGGTGATGGTGGAGGTCACCCCGCTGCTCGACTCTGCTGTGGTTGGGGGGGGCGGAGGCGTGGTCCCGGGGGGCGGCGGGGCGGCGGCCGTCACTCCGGCGGAGCTGGGCACGGCCACGCCGGCGGGCAGGGCGCCGTAGTAGGTGGCCACGTCGACCCCCGGCGGGGGAGGAGCCAGGCAGTAGGTGCCATCCGGCAGCATGTAGTAGCTGTAATACATGGCAGCCACTGTCGCTGTGAAAACACAGGTGCAAGGTCACTCCTGTTCGTCCGCTCCCATGCCGTTTTCTGTGCTCTCTGATGTAAGAGAGGCTGCCCCCAGGACACGTGATTTGGAAGGACCCGGCAACGTGCAGACACACACCTGGGGACTACAGGGAAGGGGCGGTGACCGAGCACACGAGACGTCCCCTCTCCAGCAGCTGGCGACCCCCGCTCGCGGGACCCCCGGCAGACCTCCCCCAGAAGGCCGGCCTCGGTGGCCCACTCCTTTCCCGGTTATTCTCAGGGCCCCACGCATCCCTCATCCTGAGGGGCGTCTGTAAAGCTGTTTGCCCTTGGTCGCCAGACAGCCCCGCCCACCCCGCCACGGTGGGCTGCAGTGAATTTACCACAGCCCGAGGGACACAGGTGCAGCTCTGCTGTCACTGGGTGACCTACAACAGCTTCCTAGCAAGTTGGGGATGTAAGCAAACACCGGCTTCAATAGTGAAAAGTCCTGTAAGTTTATTCATCTTTTTTTTTTTTTTTTTTTGAAAAACATTCAAATCTATCGAAATCACAGAAAATTCAACGATCCTTGGGGCACCTGGGTGGCTCAGTCGGTTAAGCGACCGATTCTTGATTTCGGCTCAAGTCATGATCTCACGGTTCACGAGTTTGGCTCTGCACTGACAGCGTGGAGTCTGCTTAGGATTCTCTCTCCTTCTCTCTCTGTTCCTCCCCCGCATGTTCTCTCTCTCTCAAGATAACTAAGTAAACTTAAAAAACAAAGATTCAATGATCCAATTAAGAATCACTTCTAATCCGGTTGGGATAAGCCAATGGTTCTCACTACACAGAGATTTAATTTCCTTTTCCTTGGAGGATGGTGACAAGATCTTTCCAACTACAGACTTTTACTTTGATTTTCAACTGATTCGCTTTATTTTTTTTTTTTAATTTTTTTTTTCAACGTTTATTTATTTTTGGGACAGAGAGAGACAGAGCATGAACGGGGGAGGAGCAGAGAGAGAGGGAGACACAGAATCGGAAACAGGCTCCAGGCTCTGAGCCATCAGCCCAGAGCCCGACGCGGGGCTCGAACTCACGGACCGCGAGATCGTGACCTGGCTGAAGTCGGACGCTTAACCGACTGCGCCACCCAGGCGCCCCTCAACTGATTCGCTTTAAACCAAGCACAATTTATCAAGCGTCCGGCACTGCGCGCCCCTCCACTCAGGGGCCAGCAGCCCGAGGCGTCCCTGCAGCGGCCGGCCTCCTGTCCCTGGCTGGAGTCACGTGCAGCCCCGCGTGCTGTGGGCTCAGCCGCCGCGGACGACCCTCGCGCTTCGTGAACACGCATGCGCGGCTCCCAGCGCGTCCCTCCCTCTCGATGTCACACCACCCGCCGCTCCACATGCACGAGGACACTCCGAATTTTCCCGGAAAGAGGCGCGGCCCCATATCCTGACCGCGTGATCTCCGCACGGAACACGGGGTCATGCCTCCGAAGGAGGCGGGCGATCCGAGACTGCTCGCTGCGGGCAGGGGCCGAGGCGGGCGGCGGCGGGAAAAGCGCTTACAGGACAGACAGATGCAGCGGTTCTGGTGGAAGCTTTTCCTAACCAGCCTGCACCTCCGTCAGATACAACATCGTCCCTGCAGGAACGGAGCCACTGCCCCCCCCCCGCTTCAGCCAGCCTTCGGGGACCTTCTTCTCAGCCTCCACAGCCACCGGCGGAGGGGATGATGTGGCTCCAGCGAGGACAGAGCATAACCCCGACCTCCCTCAGAGAACGCCCACGTGCAGCCCGATGCCTCTGGGGAGGGGAAGGGACTCCTGTTCCTCCCTGTGTGGGGCGTCACATCTCAGCGGAAGGAACACACTCCGCTCCTGCCCCGGACAGTCAGCCTCCTGCCTGAAAACGAGCCGAAGTGGGTTTTAGTTTTAATTAGAATTTCTAAAAATTTTAACGTTTATTTATTTTTTGGAGAGAAAGAGAGGGGCAGAGACAGGGGGACACGGGATCTGAAGTGGGGCTGGAACTTGCCAACTGCGAGATCATGACCTGAACTTCAGATGCTCCACCGACTGAGCCCCCCAGGCGCCCGCAGGTTTTCAACCGCAGCCACAAGCAGTGAGCCACGTGAATGGGTAAGAACCGAACAGCGGACGAGCTTCAGCTAACGGTGCAGGTCCCGCGAGGTCGATGTAACACGTCCTTTACGTAACAGAGAAAATCAACGGTTCTTGGAACTGAGCACCGTCCCTCAAAGTGTGAACACGCAGACTAACTGTGCATGTGAGTTCCCTGAACCTCCGTCACGTTACGCTGAAACAACGTGTCGAAAACAGCGTTCCTGGCAAGACGGCGATTCACTCGGGCGTGCGTCCCCAGAGCACGTGAAGACACCGGTGAAGGCAGAGCGGGGAGTACACGTGCACGGCTGAGCCTCCGGGTCCGCAAACAGAACGGCACGCCCGAACCTGGATGCCGGGGCCCCCAGCACGGGGTCGCACTGAGGAGGAGAGGTGCCGGGCCGGCGTCCCCAGCAGACCCGCGGGGGCGGCCCTTGTCCGCACCCCGACACACGTGCGGCGAGGCTCCCCTGCGGTCACACCGCACACAGTGAACACTCTCACAACCTCCATTTACCTACAAATGTGCTGACAGCGACGAGACGCTGCTGTCTGGTGGCTGACTGGGGCGCGGCGAGCGCCACGCTGGGTTTAAGAGCTCCCCTTTCAGCTGGACCCTCGCTTCGAGGGCTGTCGGGGGTGAAGGGCTTCCAGGGGCGGGGTCCTTTCTGCCCTCTGCCCTCAACAGTGGTGCTGGGGTGTGATGGTAGCGGCGGACCGCCGTCTGATCCCCACGCCCCGCCCGTCACGGCACCTCTGGACCCCACTACCGAGCAGCGCCTCCCTCCCTCACCTCGGACGCTGGCACATCCACGCAGCGTCTCCCGCGTGACACCCTCCCCCCGCCCCGCACCCTGCTCCAGCCCCCACGGTCCGACCCCCAGCACCTTCCCCGCCCCAGGCCCCTGCTCCCAGGGGCAATTCTCTGCAACAGCAGTGTCGGGGCACGGCTGGCTTCCAGGAGCTCGCACACTCCCAGCACACGGTGTACCCCCCGGCACACAGCAGGCCCCACGAGCCTTCCAAGGCAGCCTGGCGCTCAGATATGCAGGCACAATGACTTACCCTATTACACAGGTTCTGAGACGTGCGCTCAAAGCCAAAGCACCTTGGAAATGATCATCAGAGCGCGTGTGTGTTTTGTACACAGCCTCCCCCTGCCCCCTGCCCTCAGAGATTCTCACTGCTGGACTGGACCCCAGACAGGACAGAGGTCTGGTGCCCCAAGACCATGTTCCCTGAAGCCACCGTCACATCCCAGACTCCTGAAGGGACCCCACCACACTCTCGTGTTACACCTTATCAGGCTTGCTGTTCTCCGGATTCTACACTGAATTTCCAAGAAGCGAGTGGGTTTTGCAGAAAGTTAAATGCGATGGCATTATTAGCACGAGAACCACAAATGCCTGCTCCAAATGAACCCAAGCAAGAAGTTTCAAGGAGCAACTACATTTGCTGAGGGCCGGCATAGCTGTATGAAGAAAATCGAGCTGCTAGGAAGCATAAGGTGCATTGTGGCGCGCTTCCTTCCCGGAATCGCATGTGCTCAGGAACGGACAGAACTATGTGATGCACGGTC
Source organism: Lynx rufus (assembly GCF_022079265.1). Taxonomy (NCBI): domain Eukaryota; kingdom Metazoa; phylum Chordata; class Mammalia; order Carnivora; family Felidae; genus Lynx; species Lynx rufus. The sequence goes on along the minus strand of NW_025814849.1, from coordinate 4,201,821 downwards.
ACACAGACACGTCTACCTACCTTCCAAAGCCCTTCTGTTCAACCGGCCTGCAAAAACCAGGGCCACCTTGCTGATCTTTTATGTGACCTTAATCTCATATAGATTTAGCTCCCAGCGTTGGAAGGGCTCTCGAACAGAGGGCCGGTGAGCAATCCCTTCCGCGTGAGAGCCAGTTCAGGGGAGACAAACCCCATGTGAACGCGTTAAGAATGAAAATGGCTTCCCCGAGTGCCACGGAGAAAAGAGTTTATTCTTAAAAAGAAAACAACAACAACAATCTATTTTACTCACACAAGACACAAGACGTCAGGATGCCAGAGCGTGACCCTCCAGGGTGTGTGAACGGCAGTCGTGAGCAGGGCCCCCCCTCTGCCTGCACCTCAGCGTCTCACCTGTCCAGGCCCAGGTCAGCAGCCGTGCCCCCGGCTGCCTCCACTGGGCCTGCGGATGGCCCTGGCTGTGCACCCCTGGGACCTTCCTCGTGAGTTCAAGGGCTTTAGGACCCACTTGTGTTTGAGGATTCCAGAATTCCCATCTCCAGCTCTGAGTGGAACTTGCACATTAATTGCACACCCCACCAGGCCACCTCGTGAGTGGTTCACACCAGGGAGTACAGACTGGGATCCCTGCCTGCCCCCCCCCCCCCGCACCCCCAGGGAACGGCAGTGCCTCCTGGTGGGGCGGCACACTGCACGACTCCTCCCAGCGCCTGCTCAAAAGTTCCGGGAGCCCTGCCTGGACCAGACACGGCTGCCCCCACCCCACCCCCTGCCAAGTCCCCTGTGCCACATGCCTCGACCCCCCTCCCCTCTCCGTCCCCCAGCTGGACTTCCTCCCCGACCACGCCTCTGGCACGGTGACCTCTTGGTCTCCATGATCCCCCACAACCCGAGGAACCTCGCTCACCGCTATTCCTGGCGTGGCACGACCACAGTGCCGATCTGCTCGGCGACTGTCCAAGTTACGCATGGGAGGATGAGGACTGGGAGGGTGTGAGGGCACCCTGCAGCAGCCAGGGCTACTAGGCGACGGGCCCAAACCTGAGACCCGAGCGACAGGACTCAACCCACTGTTCTGCGCCTGTCTGGACTACCTCCCACCCACGGGAGCAGCATGAGGGCATGTTCAGACATTCGAGAACTAAAAGAATGTGCGTCCCTGTGTACCTGACGAGAGCACAAGCTCCAACAAAACACAGGAGTAAACCAACCGATCAAGCAGGGGAAACCCCAGGCACTAACACAGGAAAGCAACAAAAAGTCAGGGAACAGAGGGCTGCAGGCCGAGAACGCGGCCACTCCAGACCAGAGCAGGGGCGGAAGGCTCCAGAAACACGACTGTCAACGCCGCCCAAACGCAGGCCACCAGCACGACCCCCGGCAGACCAGAGAGCACGTCGTGCAGGCACCTGCAGTCTGTAGGGCCATCGGATAAAAAGAAGTCCGTAACATGAGAACATTTATATTCCAGCAAAGTCTCTGATTCTGGGATAGAGCAGGGGGGCTGGCAAACGCTTACAGCCAGACAGTAAATATATTACCTTTTGTGGACCAAGAGGCAAAATTAGATACTCAGAGTATACAGATGAGTATTTACGTGATACTGAGTATACAGATACTCGGAGAAAGAGAAAAAACAAATTCCCACACAGTTTTTAATTGATGAAATTCAAATTTTAATAGAAATAACTGAGTGGCTTTTTAGGGGGTAGTACAGGTCTACAAATGGGAAAAATGACATTCTTTCCGTGAAGGAGGACCCTTCACTTAGCTGGGTTCTAAGTCAGTGTTCCCAGCAGCAGGCTGTGAAGATGTGTGGCAAAGCTTGTTCTCAGCTCACGGACACACACACACACACACACACACACACACACACACACACACACACTGCACACTGGCCGGGTTCATGGTCACACACACAGGCAGCGGCCGGGTCTACATGCAGCCTGCAGTGCACCTAGACCCGGACAGGGTCGCACGCCTGGCAGTTTCCAGCTAAAACACCTCCCTTCCCTCCACAAACTGGAATTTAGGTTTTTCAAAAGTCAAACTTTTCTGGAGAGCTGTTTAGAAATGCTCTTACAACCTCGGCGGCTGACAACCTCGAAAGTATTTTCAAACACATGCAAAAGTTACAGGAGTAAAACCTGCCCTTACTCCCATTATCTGGGTATGCCGTGTTCCCTGCCATTCTGTGACCACACGTTCAGGGATTTCTGAGGCACGTGTGGACTCTGCGGACAGGATGGTACGCATGTGCCCAAACACTCGCGGGGTCTGATCTCCGACTTAGGTCCACAGCGACCCAGTAAAGGCCCCACCCTGTAACACTATGCACAGAACATACAATACTGTAGACAATTTCCCAAATCACAAGGCAGGTTCCTCGATCTCTATTCAAGCTAGACTTTGGGGGAAGCCACCAGGCAGCAGATGCGTGCAATGCCCTGGGGACCTGCGCATCACACACAGCGCCACCTGAGCCGCCCCTCCCCTGCCCTCTCATGTGCTTACCCGGCTGACAGAGCAGTGTCAGGATAAACAACTTTCATGATGATTTCGCTATCAAGTTCTACACGGCTACCTCTTCTGCTGAAAATAAACCCTAATAAAGGTTCTTTCAGTATCTAAAGAGTCAGATCCCGAACTCAGAATTAATCTCACAGCCTGTCTACTTGATTAGAGAACTTTCTTCTGCCCACAATTAAAAAAGTTATGCTGGGGGTGCCTGGGTGGCTCTGTCGGTTAAGCGTCCGACTTAAGCTCAGGTCATGATCCCGCAGTCCGTGAGTTCAAGCCCCGCATCCGGCTCTGTGCTGACAGCTCAGAGCCTGGAGCCTGTTTCGGATTCTGTGTCTCCCTCTTTCTCTGCCCCTCCCCCGTTCATGCTCTGACTCTCTCTGTCTCAAAAATAAATAAATGTTAAAAAAAGTAAAAAAAAAAAAAAGTTATGCTCTTTTCACTGAAAACCTTTATCCCAGGAGAGGTCGAGTTACAGGAGTTCAAACACTTGGCATCACAACCCAATTTGGTAATTGCTATTATTGCTGCTGTCTGCATTTTCAAGGCCGGGGACAGAAGCAGAGTGCGAGAAACGGAAGGACGACCTGGCCATCTCAAGTTTCTCTCACCTGCTCGACAGCCTGCTGACCCCACGCCGAGACTTCCAGCTTCGCCTCCCAGACTTGGGCCGCCTCCCTGAGTCCTGAAGGGCCCTCTGACCACTGACCTGTGGGCTCTCCATCACTCAAGTCTGGATGGCAGGAAAACCAGTCAAGCCAACCAACAACCTCAACATTGCCGAGTCCACAGTCGTGTTGTTAGAGCGATCGTTTTCTGAGCAGAGCTGACACACAACGTTACATTAATTTCAGGGGTACAACGTGGTGATCAACATAACTCGACAGCGTTTAAGTACAACATTATGCCCTCCCATCTCTCCAAATACTTGGAAGCATCTGGATCACTGCATTGTGTCTGAATTATTTTCAAACTTACTACCGCATAACGCATCCCAGCCATCTTCTGTTTACCCCCTGATGGCCTCCAGACAACCCAATGTTAAAAATTCCAACAGGAGACTTATCTCTTGGTCATCAAAGTAGATTAGGAAAACCCGAACGGCTTGTGCAGTGACAAAGAATGTGACGTGTTAAAGCTGGAGAAGCACCTGAACCGATCGATTTTACACACAGGAACACGTGACTCAGGAACGTCAGCCCAGTGTTTAAAAGCCAATGCTGTCTTTCTGGCAGATGAAACCTCGAAAGGCCTGTCTCCAACCATTGCTTAAAGTCGGCATCAATGACCCCCACGTAAAAAGTTTTGAGTTCTTCAATGTTTATTTATTTTTGGGACAGAGAGAGACAGAGCATGAACGGGGGAGGGGCAGAGAAAGAGGGAGACACAGAATCGGAAACAAGCTCCAGGCTCTGAGCCATCAGCCCAGAGCCTGACGCGGGGCTCGAACTCACGGACCGCAAGATCGTGACCTGGCTGAAGTCGGACGCTTAACCGACTGCGCCACCCAGGCGCCCCTAAAAAGTTTTGAGTTCTTGATCCCGTACCGGGTTCCGGAGGCCTGTGACATAAAAACAGATTCCGGAGAGTTCCGGGTGAAGACGGGGAGTGGTTCAAGCATGCAGCCCGAGCCACAGGGTGGAGGTGCTCGCAGGGAGGGCCTGCGGGGCGGCTCCGCCCTGGGAGTCCCTGACTGCAGAAGGACACCTGCTCTGGGGAAGCTTCAGGATCCACAGGAGAGCAGAGAGTGGGTTTTCCAGAGAAGGCTGCACAGGACAAAGGGGCTCAGAGATGGCGGGACACGAGTGTCCAGGGGGGAGCGCCGCAGCATCGGGTCAAAGGTCGGGGCAGGGCTGCCAACGTGGGTGGGAGAGACGGCAAGGGAAAGGCGAAGTGCGCAGGCCCACCGTGGCCAGACCCCGGGAGCCAAGCACCGCACGTGAACGGCGAAGACAGGAGTCTGGACATAAAGAGAATGCACACAGTGTCTGCACTTTCTGGGCCACAGATGAATCTGGTGAGACAAGAGTTCCACGGAGCACAAAGAAAAGGAAATAAAACCACCACTGAGATGAAGAGGGAGCTGGGCTTGCTGCCTGTTCCTGTGCCACCGCCTGGAACCAGAGGCCCTCGACAGAACACAGTTCCCTGGAAATGAGAAGCCGATCACTCCAGGACGGCTGGGGAACAGGCCAGGTCAGAAGCCGGCCCCTACCCTTCCACAGCAACATCCGAGCCCAGGACCCGCTGGCTACACACGGAACCCTCCGCCAAGCTGCTCTCTACGTGAGAAGGGCACAGACGCGTGCCAGTGACATCTCAGAGAATGGTGTCCAGGAGCGATTAGTGAAAACCAAGCAGCTAACACACCCGCGCAACCGGTCGGGGGCGATGGCTGGCCGACGCAGGCTTCTCAGGGTAGGAAAGACCAGGTCAGATGCCAGCTTACAGAGGGCTCGGAGACAGAAGACGCTCCCCAAGACGTTTATACCCAGACAAGTTTTCCTTTCTACGCGAAGGTGGGAGGGGGCGCTTCTCGAGCGAACGAGAACATGTGACCAGGACCCTCACGACGTGTGTCCGTGAGACTTAAATCGCCAGAGAAGAATCAAAGAATGGAGCAAAGGGGTGTCTGGGTGGCCAGTTAAGTGTCCAACTCTTGATTAAGATAAAAACTGAGCTTTAAAAGGAATCTACAATTTCAACCTCTTTATTTCCTAATCACTACAACTGAATTCCTTTTTTTTTCGTTAATTAATTTATTCTGACATAGAGACAGCATGAGCCAGGGGAGAGGCAGAAAGAGAATCTGAAGCAGGCTCTGAGCTGTCAGCACAGAGCCCAATGTGGGCCTTGAACTCATGAACTGTGAGATCATGACCTGAGCTGAAATCCAGAGTTGGACACTTAACCGACTGAGCGACCTAGATGCCCCTAGAACTGAATTCTTCAAGTATGGAAACTTATATCCGAAGTTCGGCAATGACTACGCTTTATTGATTATAGGTTCTTCTATTAAATTTGAGTAAGATTAAAAAGCTTATTTCTACTTTAACACAAATATTTTTCAATTTTTTTTCATGTTTATTCAGTTTTGAGAGACAGAGTGCAAGCGGGGGAGGGGCAGAGAGAGGGAGACACAGAATCCGAAGCAGACGCCCAGCTCTGAGCTGTCAGCACAGAACCCAATGCGGGGCTCAAACTCACGAACCACGAGATCATGACCTGAGCTGAAGTCAGACGCTTAAATGACTGAGCCACCCAGGCACCCCCAAAGGCATTTTTTTAAAAAAGGGGTTTGAGACTAAGTAAAGCACTTCAAGGTCATGATTTTGCAAGTTAAAAGAAATGCTGTGAACAACAGTAAAATCACACTTAAAAAAGACCAGAGCAGAAGCAAGAGAATGTCTAGTTTAGCCACATTGGATGGCTTAATTCACTTCAGTTATTTACAGAACGAAACACTTAAAAAACCGGGGTTGGCGTTTGATTTTTAAGAAACTGCCTGCTATACTAGCGGGCAGTGTTTCAATATTACTGCTTCTTGCATAATTGTATTTACTACACTCGTCAGCAAGGATTTATGGCTACAGGGCAGGAGATGACCAAGTCACAGAAAGTCACTGTCAGGCTAATGAATGTAAAAAACTGTCAGTTTCACACATCTATGTATAAGGAGATTTTAGGAAAAATTCTCCTGGAAGACAAACGGGTATGAGGCACCTGGGCAGCTCAGTCGGCTGAGCGTCGGACTTCAGCTCAGCTCATGATCTTGCGGTTCGTGAGCTCGAGCCCCGCATCCAACTCTCCGCTGTCAGCACAGAGCCTGTTTCAGATCCTCTGTCCCTCTCTCTGCTCCTCCCCCACTGGTGCACCCTCTCTCTCTCAAAAATAATCATTTGAAAAAAATAATAAAAACATAAAAATAGGCCCTCTTCTTCCAAGGCTGCCTAAACCCAGGAAAATCTCTCGTCAGCAAGAAGTCAGTCACGAGGACAGGCCGTGCATACCCTGAAGGGCTTGTTAAACATTTGCTGATAGAAAGGGCTGGAAAAGCTTGGTGACCCCACCGGGAAGGAGGGGAAGGCGAGCTCTGGCAGGAAGAGCGGTGACAGGGACCGCCGGGGCCTGGAGAGACACCAGAGCTGACAGTCTTGAAACTGTGCTCACATGGACCTGTGAAGAATTCACTGGGGACACTAATGCAGTTTCAAAGCAAGCGTCACGTCGCCCCGAGCCCCTCCACGGTCCAGGTGGCACAGATGGGCAGGTGATGGAGCCCCCTCCCCCTCCCCCAGGGCCCTATTCCTGCAGGCCGTCTCTCACCTGTCCCGTCAGGGACGCTGCCCCCCACTTCCGAATCCGACACAGTGCTGTCCTCCTACGCCCGCCCCTCCGCCCCTGGCCCCGGCCCTGCGCGCGGACGGCTATTCGGTGACACGTGGGGCGGCTCGGTCTTCCACTGGCACTAGAAATCTCGCTTGTGAGGCCCATCCCTGTAGCTCCTGCCTTCCCTGTGCTTGGAGACTGACTGGAAACCCGTGGCCGGGGGCACTCGGTTCGGATACCGGCAGGAAGGGCCCTTGGCTTCTCCGTCAGGCCGCAAAATCGCGCGCCCGGCAGGCTTCACCTGTGCTTTAGTTCATCTCGACAATTAAGGAATTCAAACTTGGTAACGTGAAATAACAGTTCAAACAACCCAGAAACCTCAATTTTATCCCCAGACTCCATCTCTCCAGGGTTCTTACGTGCCCGCAAGCGCAGGCCTCTCCGCCTTCAGTCCCGCAGTCTTCCCGGGTGCTGCAGGCGGGTTTAAGTGACACGCTGGCCTCTCCCTCTCCAGGGCTCGGGCTCCGAAGCGTGCAGACACGATGCCATTTGGGTGAGCGGCCCGGGGAAACCCTTTAAAAAGACCGCGTGACCATTCTGACCTTCCCGAATCATTCACACAGCAGCTTGTGTGGACTTCTTCCCTACTTGACTGTAAAAGTGGCTGATCTCGCAGTTTTATGCTTCCTCACTAATCTTACTTTTTCTATTAGTGGAACATAACGTTGTCTGTCGGCTTAAGAGAAATAACTCGCCATCAGTTCAAGCATCCTCACGCCGTCCCACCAGGCCCCTCGGCCGGAAGCCGCTGCACTGCCGGGAAAAGAAGAGGCTCTACCGGGGTCGTTTCCCAAGGCTCTTTCCCGGAGAGGGCCCTGCCCACCACTTGGCTGAGGGGCACCCCCCGCGTCCATCCGGGCTGGCTCTGCCTCGGTGCCCCCCCCCCCGGCCCCCCGTAGCTCCTGGCTTCCCTGCACACTAGGGTCGGGAGGCTCCTCTTTCCTCAGGCTGGGCCTGTTTGCTTTCACAGCAGAGATCTTGTCTGAAGTGATTTTTTCCAGGTCAACTGCCGTAACGAAGTTTTTAATTACAACTTATGCAAAGGATGGAAGGCCAGTGCTTACGAGACTGCGGGCTAGGGCAAGGGGCTGGGCGTGAGCCGCGAAGGCCCAGACCACGGGCGCGGCAGGTGGGGACACCCCATCCGAAGGGCCCAGAGCACGCCTTGTGTTCACGCGGTCCGTGGGTGCCCCTTCCAGACCTGCTCTTACAACAGACTTGCTTCAAACCGCCAACTAGTCAGGCCTTGAGAGCTCTTCTCTTCTGGTAGCTCACAGACTATCTGATGGGGCTCATTTCCCATTACTGGGCCTCCGTTTCAAATTTTTCAAAAAAAAAAAAAAATTCACATTGTTGCTATTTTTTAGACAGCCCCGAATCTGACCACAGAATAAAAAAACATCTTTGAGGACCTGAACGCAGGCACCTCACGTGTGTCTCTGCGGGCACTATTCTGGTCTGGAGCCAAATTCAAGCCCGAGGCTCTTCCTAGAAACTGGGTCAGTCTGTCCAGCCATCCAGGCCTCCTGCCCCACCCTGCGAGCCCCTGACCCTGGACAGATGGCTGCTGCGGTGACCCTAAGGGCTGATGCTCTCCGGGGGCCCTCACGGGATGCTCATTCCCCAGCAGGCATGCCCCCTCCCCCCCCTGCCCTCCCACTGCACAGCCAAACTCCGGGGGTCCTCTCTCAGGAGCACATTTCCATGCCCGGCCTGCCTCTCCCTCCCACCTGACCTCACCTAGTCCTCCACGAGAGCGAGCCTGCTCTCACTTCCGGTAATGAGGGGTCTACAGGAAATCGGGACACCTCCCAGCCCCCTTTCCGAGCCTCTGGGAAGCGCCGACCACCGCCAAGGGCAGTCTCCACAGAGGAGCTCTGTGACACTCCACTACCCCCACGCCCACGACCCCTTCCACATCTACGGCTGAGGCTGGACGCAGGGGGATGCCTACAAGCAGCACCCACTTTGCTGTGTTTTTTCTTAGACTGCCTTCTATTTTTACAAAATATGAGTTCATCGCTGACATTTGTAAATCGAGATATTTCCCATAAACATTCTGGATTTCTCGCTTCTCTGCAAAATCTGGAACTCGGCCTCTGCCTCTGGCACAGCCGCAATCCACGTGTAAGCAGCTAGGGGCCCTGTCGGGACGGACTCTTTCGTCTCTGCTGGCTTAGACAGTTTAGCTGTGAGGTCGGCCCCCCACGCAAACATAACGCCAGGCACGAGCCCCAAATGCACCGTCTCACACTTGACGGTCACTCTTGCACTGCGAGGCACCAGAGATGTGAAGACGACAACTTCACCGAGGAGGGGTCCTAACCGGTGCCCCCTCCTGGAGCACCTCCTGGGGAGAGGGGGTCACGGGTCCAAGCGGGGAGCCAGCGCAGTTACACCTGCCTGATGGAGGGCCTGGCGGAAACGGGGCTCTGGGACCCTCGCAGTGAGCACAAGTCCTAGAGCGGCCACTCGGCCCTCCTGCCCAGTCCGGGGGTCTGCAGACGCCCCGCGCCACCGCCACCCTCGGTACACACCCATGCTCGCAACCGCGATGTGCAGAGCCAGTGGTCAGGTGACGGTCACCCCGGCCCCCAGCCTCTACCCCTTTCCCGTGCAAGACCGTTTAATAGCTTCAGGGTCCAGGGGACACACACGGACAGGGATTCAACGACGGGGCTGAAGAAGGAACACAAGGACGCCGAGAAGCGTCCTGTTCGGCGAACGAGCGGGGGTCACTCCTGACTCCCGATTCACCCGTGTGGCCGTGTGTGCACACAGCACTCCCCGTCGTGAGCGCCGCACATCCCAAGTCCCGTAAAGGGTTTTTCCAGGACACACGCACTAAGTTCACTCGAATCACCGACGTTACTGGAGCACCAGCCACACACACTGCCGCGTGTCGCACCAGAAGAGAGGCGTGGGAGGGCACGGCTGCTGGCCGACAGAAGCTTAAACAGCGAGCAGCCCGCGTCTTAAAAGAGAATTAATTGGGGCGCCTGGGTGGCGCAGTCGGTTAAGCGTCCGACTTCAGCCAGGTCACGATCTCGCGGTCCGTGGGTTCGAGCCCCGCGTCGGGCTCTGGGCGGATGGCTCAGGGCCTGGAGCCTGTTTCCGATTCTGTGTCTCCCTCTCTCTCTGACCCTCCCCCGTTCATGCTCTGTCTCTCTCTGTCTCAAAAATAAATAAACGTTAAAAAAAAATAAAAAAAATAAAAAAAAAAAGCACTCCTTTGGAAAAAAAAAAAGAAAGAAAGAGAGTTAATCTCCTGCTGATCTTCCAGACTCTGACGGGGCAGGCTTTGCGGACGGCCCCTCACGTCAGACCTGCAGGGCAAGGATGAGCAGGCAGATCCCTGCAGCTGAGGGCTCTTCTCTCGTTCAGGGTTTAACTGCTGGGCACAGAAACCTTGGAAGGATCTGTTAATGTGACCGAGGTCAAACACTCCCAAATAATTCCTTGAATAGAAACTCAAGATTTGCCCTCCGTTAATAACCCGTAGGTAATTAAACAGAAAAGAGCTAGCACACAGCCAGGAGAGGCAGGAGCTGCAACTAACTATCTCTAAGGGGCACGGCAGACAGTGTCGAGCTGTGTCTGTTCTGGGAAAGCCACCGCAGCAGACAGGACCGCAAGGCCCCAACGTGCACTGCCCTGTGCTTCCTAACGGAGCTCTGACTTTGGTCGGGGCTGCGACAGGTCAGACTCCAGCCCCCGCCGCGGGCCGGGGCGACCGGGCGAGACCGCCCCGTCTGTGAGGGCTGAAGGGAGACGCCAGGCGCGGCTTCCGGGGAGGTCTCTGAAGAAGGACAAAGTCACCGGGCACCTGCTTTCCGCCCCTGCCCGTGTCCTTCACCCTCCTGGATACAGAGCTGATGCTGGACGCGGAGCGGCCATCTGTCGACGTTAGGTGACAGGCAAAGGGATGAGGCCGCGGGCTAAAGAGGGCTGAGCGTGCGGGCCCGGGGCCCCGCGCCCCTCACGGCACCCGGGCCGGCCCCGCGCCCCCGTCTCGCGCCCGCGGGGTGAGCTCTGCAGCGGGCTGCAGGCCGGAGGCGCCCAGCGAGGTACTCACAGTCAGCGGTGTACTCCACCTGGGAGGGCTGCGCGGCGCCGTCTGCCGTGGGGGGCGCGGGGGCGGGACCGTCGGCCTGGGCTTTACGGACCAGCGCGGCAAGGGGGTGATCCGGGTCCACCACCTTCAAGGGCTGCAGACAGAGAGGATGCACATCACACCATTTCCTGTGTTTTGAGTCACACAGAACTTCTTCCGAGGCCGAGCGGGCTCAAGTAGCCGCAGAACACGGCGTATCGGAACACAGCGTCCGGGCTTCAGGATGCCCCGGCCCGCGCACACCAGGGGCGGGCCGGGGCTGAGCTCTCCGTGTAGCTGGCCGTGAGTCCCAGGGGGATGGGTCAAGGAAAGACGCTCCGATCCTCCCCAAGACCACTCGGGAAAGGAGGGCGGGTGGATGGGCAGAATGAAACCACTAGCGGCACAAGTGGGAGCACCGAGCAAAACACGAAAATGCAAACTATACCTCGATGAGGATAAAGTAAGATACAAAAGAAACGCGAGCTTGACGAGCTCCCAAAACTAAGTGAGCGGAAGTTTTGTTACGGCATAAAAAAAACAGAAGATGGACACCTTCATCAGCTCCTCCAGGCGGTTACACTTCTTGGAAGCAAAGAGAGACGGGTGCAAGTAACTCCCGTCTTCCTCGTCATCGTCATCGTCGTTGTCAGAGCTGACCCCCGACTCTGCAGAGCAAAAGCAGATTTCAAGATCCTGCTGTACGGTGAGACAAGGTACAAATAAGTGACGTGAAAACTAAGAAGCAGGGGCACCTGGGTGGCTCAGTCGGTAAGGCGTCCAACTCTGGATCTCGACTCAAGTCATGATCTCACGGTTTGTGAGTTCAAGCCTCGCATCAGGCTCTGCACGGAGCGTGGAGCCTGCTTGGGATTCTCTCTCTCTCCCCGTCTCTCTGCACTCCCCCCGAAAATAAATATTACACAAAACAAAACAACCCTCGGAAGCAGACAAAGGCAGGGCTACACGTAATCGTTTCTTGGTTATCTGCCCCCAAACACCTGTGATAAGTACCCCTGGAGCCGGACGCCGGGCAGAAAAAAAGGAGCACGCCCTCGGCCCTGCTGGCAACATCCCTCCAGCATTTACTGGAGTCTGGAGCCAAAGTATTTTAATTTTCTAGAAAAAAGGCTAGAATCTTGATGAAAGGGAAAACAACAGCAACAAATACTTAAAAAAACTAACAAACGCGGAGACAATGAGAGCCGTAAGCAAGATTCATGCAACTGTTTTTGAAAATCATGTTCCAGCCGAAGAGAAAAAAATTCAACGGCTAACACACACACCGTTGTCCCGCATATTATTCGCAACAGTTAACTGGCCTTTGTAGTAAGAATCCCAAATTTAGGTAGTTAATGAAAACAACAGCTTGAGGTAGAGATGAATAAAAAAACGGTAACAGTCAAAGTAACCTTTCATCTTTGTGCGCGTAACCTAACCTCACCTCAGCTCCTAAGCCCCACGCGCACGTGGACCGCTAGAACGCGCTCTAGAAGCAGGGGACTGTTTTCTCCAGGAAATGTTAAGCAGGCAAAATGAGAAAGAACGTTTCCAACCCAGGTGATTATGTTCTGATAGCATCGATGTTTAATTATAGTTCACTTCTCTGCGGGAACGGTAAGAACCTAATACGCTCTCAAGACTCAGTCGAGAAGAGCTGGGCACCACCCTCCGGGGGCATGAGCAGGTGTAACGACACGCCGTGCTGGGGAGGGGGGGCGCTGCACAAACACTCTGGGCAGCTGAGGTGCAGGCCGCAGCCACCCCTCCGCACAAGGGCCGTTTTCCCCTCCCAGAGGCCGCCCCGCACAGGCCCCGCGTCCACGCACGACGGAGTCTCACATACTCTTTTTCTCCTCGTTTCTGTTTTCTGCCAGCACTGTGTAGCGCCCCTCTTTCATGGCTTTCTGGATGAATTTGTAGTAGGGGTTGAGGTAGTGATCAAAGCGTAGAAAGTCAAACTGAGAGTTCCGGGCCTGCTTGGCTTTCAGCATTATCTCAAATTGTGCTCCCTGTTTGCACACAAAATTGGCTGTGCGCTCGATGATAGCATGCATTTTGGCTGTTGGTGGCTATGAAAAAACACACACATTCACGTCACAAATTTTTCCTCTTTTCCACTGGTCCCATGACTTAAAACACAGAACTAACCCCAGTTTTTCCGTTGATGATGGGAAAGAAGAAACACTGCGGCTGGAGAGCCCGGCCCCCGTTTGCACGACACGTGGTCTGCTTCTGGATTCTGCAGCATTCTAGGGGAGGAGACTCGACTCACAGGCCAAGGCAGGCCATGCCAGCGGCCGCAGAACTGACCGGAGGCGATCTTTTTTCACACCAAGTCACCGTGCTTCCATAGTATCAGGGGCTGTGGACCCTCGGAAGTGGTATACGGATTACGCACACAGGCGTCTTTCTAGGGAGGGGGGACCCGTTCACCAACTTTGTCGGGAGTCTAGGGATCACCCCTCTTTCCTTCTTAGCTAGGACGAGTTTTTATGGCTCGGGAAGCAGCCTTTTCGAAGACACGGGGAAGGCCGCCTGCTCTCACCTGCTCCCGCACCCTAGACCTCTCCTCGCCACATGGGTGTGGTCCGGCCCCAGCAGGCAGGCTCTCACCCACGGGAACAGAGCGGAACAGAGCGAGTGCTCCTGCCTCCAGGAGGGGTTACTACCAGGATCAGACCCTGCCGCCGGTCTCCTGGGTTTCCTGCTCCTGCCCGCGCCGCCGCTAAGTTACTTCTACCGCGTGGCGCTTGGCACTCCCCACCCACAACCAGAGCTGTCAGACCAGATGCTGGGAGCCATACTCCACACTCCGAAAATACTTGTAATGACAAGGAAGAGATTAACACTTGGAAATTGCATGCAAATAAAGCGGGAAACTATTCATTAACGATGGGCGGCGAAGTATTCAAGATGCTTGCTGTAATTTCCGAACCACATCCTTCATAAAATACAAATGCCTTAATTCCCAGATTAATTCCTGAATAAAGTCCTTCACACTTAAATAGAGTAAGTACCTACAATTAAGGTTATTTACCGATTCCAAAATAACCCAGATTCCATGTCAAAGGCCCACTGTGCCTGAAGTACGGATCCTGAGGCAAATGTTCAATGGCTCTGGCTAACAGGAAGACTAATCTTTGAGACCGTGTTCCACACACACATCAATCATTAATGATGAGTTTAGGATAATGACCTTTAAAGGAAACTATGATCCACCCCCTCCACGGAGAGGTATTCTCTGCTGACCAAACTAACCCGCCGGTTTAAGATTTCTTAAAAATAGGCCCATTTATGATACGACGTCACGGCAGTTAAAAAGATAGTGGTCACAGGGGCGCCTGGGTGGCTCAGTTGGATAAGCGTCCAACTCTTGATTTCGGCTCAGGTCACGATCTCGTAACTCCTGAGTGGGAGCCCGGCACTGGGATCTGCGCGGACAGTGATGCGCCAACTGGGGATTCTGTCTCTCTCTGCCCCTCCCCTGCTCATGCTCTCTCTCTCTCTCTCAGAAATAGATAAACAAAAAGATAGCGCTTACAAAGCAAAGTCATTACTACAGAAAAACGAAGCACATTACGAACATACTTCCAGACTTGCTACCAGAGCAAGTGGATGAGACCCCAACACCTGGTTGGAAAACATTCTTTGCTGTCACGTAAGTTTTACATAAATCCTGTTCCGTTTAATACCACGATCGTCTCCACTATAAACTGGGATTTCAAGGACGTATATAAATGCGTGTGTCATAAAGACTGATAAAGGAAGAAATGCTTGTCCTATTTAAAGGGGGAAACCTTTGGTTGAAGGAAGGGACTGGGCCCAAGAAGGTGGGCTGACACGTCCTCACTCCTCCTGAATCACACTGACACAGACGCGGCTCTAACACCTGAGGGCAGACACTGGGCAGTGGGGGAATTGTACGCGTGGTGCGAAAGCCCACATCAGTGTAAGGTTTCCTAAGAGCTTTGGAAAATGCTGCTGCAGTGCGGGGCCGGGACCTCAGGGAACAGAGGTGAGGGCCCCCGGGAGCAGCTAGGCTGGCCCCCTCCTCCTCTACGATCAGGGGAGGAAAAATGAAATACCCACTTCACTCACAGCCCGAAATACACATCACATCGGATGACATTTCAATTGTAAAAACAAAACGTTAGACACAACAGTAGCAAACGTAGCAAAATATTTTTAAAATCTTAGGGTTGGGAAAGGACTTCCAAAAACAAGATTCAAAATGCTGACGTCGCAATGGAATATAGTGACACGTATGACTTCATAAATACGTTCATTCTGCGAGAGGCGTCAGCAGCACACGCGCACGGCACACACTGGATGTGCTCCACGGCGCGGAAAGTTCCTGCCAGTCCCAAGAAAAAAGCAAGAACTCTTCGGGAATGCAGAAATAAATCACATTGCTTTTTGCTCCCACTCCCATCCCGTGGCGACAAAGGCCCTGAACTAGGATGAAAATAACGGTCTAATGTGAACCATCGATCCAGCCGGACTCAGCGGCTCAGAGTTACTCTCTCACACTCTAAACCTCAACGTCTCTCCCGTGCAAACGGGCTGACAGCTGCCCCTGCCTCAGAGCTACTGGGACCACGATGACGGAGCGAGAACACAAGGAAAGCACCGGGTACGCAGCACGCAGCCAACGAACGGTAAGCACGCACTGTCCCTAACCCAGAGACGCAAATGCGCACATGACAGCAATCGCACACCGAATCCTTCCCTGCTCGTCCTCTGGTTTACCAAGTGTGCCCCCACGAGCGCGTCTCCCGGGGCCCACGGGGCAGCACCGCCAGCCCCCACGGCTGACCACAGTGACACGTGACCCTGTGCACCGCAGCGTCCTGGGGGCTGGGGGACACTCCCTCCGCCTTCCCGGTGGTGCTCCGGGTGTGGGCAGGACTCGGGAGGTGACCAAGACGGGCAGGCAGGTCCCTGAGAAGGGGACACGGGGCCGAAAGCACACGCTGGGACAAGTGATGCCAGGCTACACACTCGGGGAGAAACAGGTCCTTGCTTCCCCTGCGACCTTGAGAAAACACGCCAACCACCGGGAGAAGCGAACACAACGCTGTGGGGTCACTCGGGGGCGGCGGTCTAGAGGCCCAGCAGGAGGCGGAGCCAGGACGGCTGCCAGGCTTTGACCGAGGACAGAACCGGTGGCCAGCACCCGCGGCGGCCCATCTGGAGCAAAGGCCAGCACGCACCTCCCGGAGCGCCGTGCCCTCTAACTACTCCTCACTCTTCACGCCAACCCCGCGGAGCCTGGACTCATTAGGCTCTAATCCAAAAGCCTGGTTTAAACGTCAAGAATCCCCCAGGGTGCCTGCTTTCTTTACCGAGCAAGGGCGACCCCCGCCCACGGAGACAGCAATCCCCTCTCTGCGTACCAGCCGGCGATCCCGGCATTAATCCCCGACGCAGGCACCTCTGTCTGCTCCGCTCGCCCGCTAATGGGGACATCACGGCGTGAAGCGTGTACGAGCCACTGCCCCCAAATCACAAGTGCTCCCAAGAGCGACACCAGCACAAAGGAAGACAGCGCTGCCTCCAGCGCCCCGACGGGCACTCAACGGCTTCCACACAATCCAACCATCTCCCGCTCCGGGGGCCGCGCCGTAACAATATCACAAGGACTCTTTAAGGGGAACACAGCAAATGAATCTGCTCTCCAGTGGGCAGCGACTATTCTTAGCTCCAGCAGACCATTCAACAGCTCAGTGAAGCTTACGCTGGCCCAGGATATACAGCCGTTACGTATTTTAATAGGAAGTGAACAACGCGATAAAATCTATTATGCTTCTGTGTTTATATCTGCGTGAAAGTTTAAAAATAATCTTTCACGTAAAAATAAATAAAATTCCACATAGTCAACCTTAAATAAAAGCTTTTAGCATTAAATATAGGTAAGGAAGCAACCCATTTTTAATGGGTCTCTCGTGTAGAATAAAGAGCATGTTCCAGAACGAGAATACAACCCATAACAATACACAGAAAACGTATTAATACAAGTCCTAGGATATCAGATGTTCAGAGGACATTTCCAGCTTTAGCTACAACAAACTGGTAAGTGCTGGAAACGGGGAGGCAGACATAAGTAGCAACTGCATTCAGCAAAACCCAAAAGCATGTGGCTCGTACGCGAAAGAAGGCAGCAAAAGGCAGGGTGAGCGCACACAGAGGACGGGTGGGGTGGGGGCAGGGCTGCTCTGTGTCCCGGGCCATCATCACCCGGAAACGAGCGACCAGGGCAGCAAACACAGGCCGAGTGCGGAGAGGATGAGACCCTCACGGGCAGCTTCAGCGCCCGCTGTCCACCCGGAGGCTCAGAAGAACACAGGGCACGACCAAGAATCCAGAACACCTGCATCTGCGGCCCTAGTGACCCAGTAGGAAGACATCACAGAAAAGCCACACTGAGCGCCAATATCCCTCCCGAGCACGCACACACAGCAGAAATACTCCCAACGTCCCTACTGAACACACAAAAATCCCATCGAGCACGGGGCCTGGGGGTGTGAGTCCCTGCCTGCCATGTGCACGGCCACGTCCTTCCCTCTCCCTCGCCTGTGAGAGGGGGACGGGAACAGGAGGTATCGCTCAGGGTCCTCGGCCTCACGATACGGCAGATCAAGCAGCCGGAGCACGCCAGGACCGCAGGCGACCCTCAGTGACACCCGTTACAACTCAGCCCGGACTGGACAGGCTCGAGCTGAAGCTGCTGTGCGAGGCGAGCGTGAATCAGACTCCACTCCGCCGGCTCTAGCTGCAGAGTGCCAGGGCAGCCCGGAGGTGCCCCAGGGCCCTGATCACAGGGGACAGGAGGCCTGGCTGCAAGAGCACCCAGGACACCTAAGGTAAAGGCCTACAGCTCAAGGGCCCACAAAAGCCACCCCAGCAAAACCCGGGACCAGGCACCTTCACTGAAAGCCGGGCCGCCTTGAGCGAGACTGTTTTTATGTCTGAGTGTGGCTAACAGCCTACTCACCGCCAACCGCGCCACTCAACCCCACGGCCTCTGACCCAGTTCCTCAAGCCCCTGATGCGCTGGTCTAGCCATTCTGCTGGGATTCCTCCCTCTCTCTTTAGAGGAAAATGGGGAGGGGGGGGGTTCCTCCATTAACTCACAAATAGTTTGAAGGCCTTAAAACCTAGCCGTCATGACCACGAGTGGGGTCTCGCACAAGCAGTGCCTCCTGACTCACAGGGATCACGATGGACGGTGCTGTGAAGTGGAAAACATACCAGCTCCACGTCAGGCGGCACATTCAACCCCACGGGGGCGACGAAAGGCTCCTCGTTTTCCTCTATGTTTTCAGCCTCGTTTTTTTCTGCGTCAGAAGAAAACGTAAAGTTCAGAACAACCATCAGGAAGAAGGCAGCCACAGACAGTACACAATGGAGGGAGAGCCGGGAGGGGCGTTACCTGGCTGTCTGCCCTCCTATCATTACCTCTGGAAACCCTTTCCCATCTACCCTCCCACCCCGCAGGCGCCCCCGCCACCAGGGGCCCTGCTTACCAAGGTACTCGGTCCGCCGCCAGCTCCCCCTCCCCAGCTCTGGGATCTGTGTGTAGGTGGCGCTGCTGAGCCCCTGCTCCAAGCGAGCCCCCCTCCGAGCGGTTTCTGTAGGACCCCAGGGGGGCAGGCACAGGTGCTCAATTCCAACAGGACCGAATGGTTTCACAGAGTTGTACAGGCCTTCAGTGCAGCTGCCAAGACTTCTCCACCCAAGCCAACAACCTCCTACCGCAAATAATCAGCTCGTTTGGCACACACACCTGTCTGCCGTGTGTGGGAGGCGAGGGACTCACCGCACGTTGCAACTTTCTGAACAAGGTACCTACGTGCCTTAGTCATTCAGGGCGTCACCCACCAAGAGGATTAATGACGTGTACAAAAACATAGTAGAAAACTTACAAAAGCCAACATTGCAAGGGACTCCGATACCTAGGGTTTTCTCTCAAAAACTGACATCAAATAAACATGAATCTTCATCAAAACAAGTGTTTTCACCATGTATAATGAAGTTTCTTGACAAGATGAACAATTTCAAAGGTTTTCCACCAAACCTAATTCTTCTACAAGGCCAAGGAGGGATTTCAAGCAGGTTTCACTGTACCTAAAAATGCTGATGCAATGTAAGCAGATTATAAATTCCATTAAGAATTATTTAACGCTGTCCACTTGTTTTGCGCCTACGTATCCTGTTCTCTCCTAAGAACCGGAGATTCACTAGGGCCTAGAAACTTCCTCTGGTCAGCAACCCCAGCGTCCAGTAACCAAATGACAGTGCAACTGGGGGACCCCAGAGACACTGGTTTGCAACATGTCGAGAAGCAACTTTAAATCTCAGTCTCTTTGGGCGTGGGGCCAAAGGCGTGTGTATAAAAGTGCAATTTCTACTGTAGCTCTCTAAAATGACAGAATGATGGAAATTTCACCTCTTAAGTAGGCTTTCCTTAGTGTGATGCCGCACACAAAACAAAGGCACCGGACTCAAAAGAGCTGTTGGGGACAGGTGGGTTACACAGAGCTCTGTCTGAACACATATCTTACTTCACAGAAAATGGCTTTAGCAGCACAGAATAAAAAACCAACGCGATACTCGGATTCAAATGATCTTTTTTCATAAAAAAGATACTGAATAATGATAAAAAATTGTGAGAATCTGCAGGACACGAACCAGGCCGAAGACAATTTGCTGCGGAAGGAGGAGGGGTTGACACACAGACACAAAGGCACCACAGAGCCTGCTAGCAGCACAGAGCCTAAAATGTTCAAAAAGGCCAGGATGAGAGTAACTGTGAAAATCAAGGAATATTCAGACACATTGAGGGTGCTGGAAAACGAAAATAAAACAAAATGAAACAAAAACACCCTTTTTAATAATGCAACACTGAAGTGAAACTTTGTTGTTAGTGGCATTGGGCAACAAACTGAGTTCTAGTGTGTGTGTGTGTGTGTGTGTGCGTGTGTGTGCGTGCGTGCAGGTACACATGCCTGCGTGCGTGTGTGTTTAACACATATGGCATTTTACTGGCGTCTGGGTGGCTCAGTTGTTAAGCAACTGACTTCAGCTCAGGTCACGATCTCCCAGTTCATGGGTTCGAGCCCCATGTCGGGCTCTGTGCTGACAGCTCAGAGCCTGGAGCCTGCTTGGGATTCTCTGTTTCCCTCTCTCTCTGCCCCTCCCCAGCTCATGCTCTGTCTCCTAAAAATAAATAAATTTTGGGGCGCCTGCGTGGCTCAGTTGGTTAAGCATCCATCCAACTTCAGCTCAGGTCATGATCTCACAGTTCGTGGGTTCGAGCCCCACGCGGACTCTGTGCTGACAGCTCAGAGCCTGGAGCCTGCTTCAGATTCTGTGTCTGTCTGTCTCTCTCTCTCTCAAAAATAAACATTAAAAAAATTTTAAAAAGATAAAAATACATAAATAAATGTTAAAAAAATACACGTGGCATTTTATCTGTATTAACATAACTTAAACTCAGTCAAGCTGTAAGTTTCACACGGGCCCAACTTTCCTTAAAAAAGTTAATCACCATATAAAGCAAAGTCCTGAAAATATGATTATGAGAAAAAAAAAAGTATATAATACTAAAGAGAACTTTCTGTTAAAGAGAAAGCATACTAAAACTTCAAAGAGAAACAAAGTCACGTTGAAAGTCTTAAAACTCAGTAATTATAACAAAGTTTAATTTCACGGAGACAATATTCTAACCCCTGTAACGGGCTGGCAACTTCCTGAATGTCAGACAGTAAGCATTTCTGGCTGTAGATGGTTTCTAGGTGGACTACTCAACTCTGCTGTTGAGGCCGCACAGACACTATCAACAAATGAGTTGTGTGCCAATGAAACTTCATTTACAAAAACCCGCCAACGGGGGTAGTCTGCTGATCTCTAATCCAGAGCGTTAAGAAATTACCATTACGGATTTTTCCAATATTATGGATTTGTCACTTGATCTCGCGAAAGCCATTTGACCTTTATAAATTTCGATTCTTCACTTACATACTTGGTTCGGAAAGAAGACACCGTAACCTCAGCCATCCAGAACCCTGACATAGGTAACTTGTTCCGGATAAAGGAATGAGAGTGTTCACCGCTTAGACCTGCCAGAACACTTCCGATGCACCGTAACTTCTGAAGGTATGGAATACCTTAACAAAGTTTTGACTCAACACAGTTCCCATGACAGTGGAAAAGTCTCTCCAGAAGCACGTAGAACAGAGTCGCACTACGACAGAGACTGTGTTGCTGCCCACAGAGTCATGAGCAGGACAAGGGGAAGGTCAACAAGGGTGGATCTGGGTGAGTCTGCCCTGCATCGTGCTGTCCCGTCAAGGAGACCCCCCGCCCCCAGTGAAGGGGCAGGAGAACCCAGCGCAGCCGCACCGCGCGCAGGGCAGACCACGTTTCAACGTTAAACTGCTGTAACCACTTCATATTCGTTGGGGGGTTTGTAACTTAAAGAGAAACAAATAATAGACTGTGAACTCTAAAACAAAATCCCTGTATGACGTGATTCTAGTTTATTACTGTAAACATTTGAATAGGTTTCTAAAGCTATAGTTCTCCTTCTCTGTAATATTTCTATCAATTTTTTTTTAAAGTAGGCTCCACACCCAGTGTGGGGCTCCAACTCACAACCCCAAGATCAAGTGTCGCATGTTCTACCAACTGAGCCATCCAGGGGCCCCCTAAAGTTCCCCTTCCCTCTAAACAGAATATCCTGAATACGGTGATCAAGCCCCAAAGTTCCCGGTTAGTGTTACTGTCACTGATAATTAACAGGTGATTACCATACGAGGCCAAATGACTCAGGGCTGACAGAAGTGACAAAGGACATTTGTGTCTGTAGTACAGGAGTCCCGAGTGTTTAGCGGCACTTTTTTTTTTTATATTCAAAGTTCCCAGCATTAATCCAGAAAAGCAAGATTTTAAAATCTTCAATTTTACATAAATACTACTGTAAAACCCCAAGCTAAGTGGATACTGCGGGTCCTACTGAGCCTATCTTGTGCTCTTTCACGTTTGGGGGGAAGTGACTCCACAGGTGTCCTTCTACTGGAACTTGTCATTATTTTGGTCGGGGGGGGGGGGTCGGTCATGGCGGGGGGGGGGGGTTGTGAAGCAGGTTCACGTGAAGATCATGAATGCCTGTCCTTCTAACGCCCCGAGAACGAATCCCTACAAATGTCAGTGCACTCGTGACCGGCTCAGAAACGAAGGATCCAGGCTGAGCAAGTGCCAGTCACCCGAGTCAGAGAGAAGTGAGCAAAAAGGCAACGAGATCCAACGCGGACAAGTCTGGACGCACTTTCCACCGCCCCGGACACTCACTGTCTAGTTCCTCGCTCGGTTTCACCCTAAGACGGAGCCCCACGGTGCTTGGTGTCACAGCGATGGCCCAACTGCCTGGCCGTGACCACTCCGCGGGCCATGCGCCACCACCGGCGTGCCACCGGGCCAGCCCTCTCCTCTCACCTCTCTGTTTGGAAGGCTCCTCCTCCTCTGTGGGTTCCGACGGGTCGTAGTAATCGCTGCCGTAAGTGAACCCCACTGCGTTGTAGCTCCCGTCCTCGGCCAGTGCCTCACTCAACCGCTTGTATTCTTCCTCTTGAACAAAAACGAGAGTTTTGTTAACAAGGGCGGAAATTTACGGAGAAAAAGTTTACACATTTCTAAAGTTGCAGCTGTCAGTAAAGCATACAACACGCTTTTGTCAACCTCTTTTTGAGGCAAAAACGTTTTGAGAAATTCACGCTTCATATCGATCAATATGTACTTTTGCCAGTACATGTTTACCACAGACAGCAGGATACGCGTCTTTTGTGGAAAGTTTCTTCCTGCTGAGAAATTTGGGGAGTAAGAACCGTATTAAAGATTAAGGCAGAGACAAGAACATCAATTTTAGTTTATACGATACTGTTAAAGAAGAACAATTAAAGAGTTTGGTTTTTGTTTTTTCAAATCCCAGTCTGCCCTCAAAAGCTGGGAAAATTCTTTGTGGCTCTATATATAAACTATCCTGAGGTCCTCTCAGAACGCAAAGACTCCTGTTTTTCCAATCCACTGGGTACTGTCAAGATAATATCAGAAAGAGTGAGTATAAAAAAATGAATGGGAGTAAATTTTAAACACTTAAAAAATTTTTTAAAGTGTGTTGCTTTGAAGTAAGTTTGTCCTGAGCAGTACCTTGCCTCGCCTCCGCCTCAAGCAAGTCCGTATGCAAGGCTAAATACCTCTCCTCATCACACACGGCATCTATTCGTGCCTCCTCTTCAGAGAGCTGGTAGTCACGGTTCCACGTGGAGTACTCAGCATCGTACTCAGAAAGGTCATGCAGGTGACCGCGCCCATCGTATCTGTAATATGAACAAGCTGGTCAACGGAAAGAAGGTAACGTCGAGATGGGTGTGTGTGCGACGTCTCACACATGTATACTTACCGATTAAAACAGAGAAATAAAAATATGGAAACAAACATAAAAAATCCTCTCGGGTTTATATTTAATTTGGCTAATCACATCTCACCTACTTTTAAACTCAAGTTATCTTAACAAAGTCTAAATTCCTTGGTATAATAAGATAAAACTTATAATTAAGGTAAACGATCCTTTAATAGCATAAAGGGTATCCACGTCACTGGCAGAGCTTACCGTTTATGGTTCGGTCAACCATTCAATGCCATTTGCCAAAAAAAAAAAAAAAAAAAAAAAAAAAAAAAATTCTGGAAAGTCAAATATCATAGCTTACATTCACACAAACCGAATACATAAATACCTATCCGTAAGAACCCAACGGTCGAAATTTCCTCGCTTCTTTCTGCTAGTCCCGAACTCTCAGGAGAGATCTTCACCAAAGAAACTTGCGTCCATTGGAGGTAAAATCTTGGCTAGGCTCGCCCCCTAGCCACTTGGCTGAGGAAATAAGTGCTGGGTTATGTGATAGAGAGACACACATACATAGGAACAGTGACATATACATGCAGTTTAAGGAGGTTCACCGGAAACAGAGCAAAACTATGAGAAGGTGTGGCTTATTCTCTTCTAAACTTTATTCCCCGAGGAAACAACGTACGTGAAGACACATCCGTGTTTACTTGCATGGACCAACAGGCACTTTGGCCAAATTAGGAGTAAGAGCACTTTCTGCTATATTTTTAACATAATAATTCAATGAAGCTGCTGTCGACATGCAACATCAAAGGGTAAGAGAGCCAGAAACACTCAGATTTAGAGTTGCAAAAAAATAGACAGAGGCACACACAAAAGTCTGCCTAATTTTTTAACGTTGACTTTTGTAATGAGGACCAAAAGGTACTTAAAAAAACAGAACAAAAAAGACATTTATAAGAAAAAGGCCAAAATTCCAGAGTAGCCAAGTTATTGCATTTTATTAAATTGCAAAATTATTTTTACTTTGATGTAAACCTCCTTAACTTACAAATGTAGATCATTATTTGAAACTATTACACATGTACATGTGTGGCGTTTGCTCCCCGTTCACGGAAGGCCTAACTCCAGTCACGTACAGAGCGATAAGGAAAACTGCCTAAAGAGCTCAGACTTCACCGTTGACCAAATTTTCATAACAAACAGCACAAGTAACGCTTTGGAAAAGCAAGCCGCCTGACAGCTCAGGCAACCTCGTTCAATAGAAACTACGGTTTAAAGGCACAACGTGTTTGAGGAGGGCGAGGCGTCCCGTCCAGACCGATCCGGCAGCCCTCCCTTCAAGAGTCACTGTTGCCTAGATCTAACTCCAAACGGAAATGTCAGGGGTGGAAAAAGGCCTATTTGGTCATTAATGTGTCCATTTTTTGGCCAGCGCACAGGTCATCCCTACAGTCACGTTCCAGGGCTTTGTAGAATCCAGCTTTAATCAAACGACGGGCTTCCTTCACTCGGAGAGACTATTCCACAGTTAAATGGCTGGTCATCCTTAGCTTTTCAGTCCGGGCCCCAGAAGCAGAGTTGCCAAACCGGCAAAAAACAAAACAAAACAAAACAAAACAAAAAAACCAAACCAACAAAAACCCCAAGAAGGAGAAGGAAAGAAAGGGGGACTGAAAACATGGGGGGGAGAGGGGAGCAAACGGCCTACACCATGTAATGCCATCCTTTTCAAATCAAACATCTTTAGACGTCCCCGACCCCAGTACCCCTCTGCCCAAAGTGGCTGAACACCCTCCGGGGAGATTACCTAAAGCAGGTTTGATTTGAAAAGAGACACATCTATATCCCAGTTCCGCCCTTCGGTTTTAAGAGACCGTGAAACCAGCCCTAAGAACACTACCTCTAGGAGCAAAGCCAGTGTCTGCACGAAGTCAACTGGCTTCCAAGTGATTGGCAACTTCACCCTCTGGTCTGAATCACTCAAACCAGTTCAGATTATCACGGGGTGGGGGAGGGGGGAGGCTGACGGAGTCAAATGTCACGCCGGCAAAATACGGGCGCTCCACGGAGGGCGCCGGGGGCTTACGAGGTTCGAGGCGCACTCTGGGGGCCCGAGAAG
Source organism: Lynx rufus (assembly GCF_022079265.1). Classification (NCBI taxonomy): domain Eukaryota; kingdom Metazoa; phylum Chordata; class Mammalia; order Carnivora; family Felidae; genus Lynx; species Lynx rufus. Next base: position 4,176,289 of record NW_025814849.1, on the reverse strand, counting down.
TTTTCTAACCGCGCGGCCTCAGTGTGCGGCGTTTCGGGGTGTCCTCCCACCACACGGAGCTGTGGGAGCGCCGCGCGTAGGGAGGCAGCGCACGACCCCAAGGCAACGCGGGTCGGGGGAGGCCAAGGCACCGGCAGCTTCCACCGCGTGGAGTGGCCAACTGGAACCAGTGACAGGGGTGAGGGGTCGCGAGGGGCTGCAGGAGCAGAGACGATCCCTCCGGCGACAGACACGGCACGCCAACTCCAGCCAGTGCCTTAGGGCAGGTTTCACCGTCCCCCTCCCTCTAAAACCAGGGGGATGTAAGGACAGAGGAGGGGGTCCCCCGGATCCCCGCTGGCTCCACAAAACCCTCTTTAGTCCTGGCCATCAAGTCAACATCAGACGAAATCAAGCGGGCGAGGGAAGGGGAGGACCGACGGGTGGGGGGAGGAACCGACCTGTCGATGAGGATCTTGTGGTCCCCCATCCAGGGGATGAGGTGCTGTCCCTGTTCCTGGGCCAGGGCCCGCTCATCATCCCGGAACAGCTTGCAGGCATAGCCGAAGACCAGCAGCTCCACTCGGTTCCCCCCACCGCCGGCACCTCCGGGTCCGGCCTCCTCCTTCGCGCCGCTTTTCCTCTCCGTTTTGGCACGGCCTCCGCTCGCGCCGTACATGACAGCGTCCCCGGCGTCCAGGCTGGTCCTCTTCTGCGCCGCGCGGATGTCCCCAATGCCTCCGCCTGGCCTACCCCCTCAGTCAAAAGCGCCGCATCCCGGGCCCAAACTCGACACCGCCGCCATAGCGGGCAACAAAATGGAGGAAGCGCAACTTCCGGCGACGGGCAGCCCTACTTCCGGCGAGCAGCTTCCGCAGATTCGCTACCCCTCGGAGCCGTTTGAACCGCTAGAAAGTATTTTGGCTTTAGCCTTTTGCATTCGGAGGCGTCGCCACGGTGGGAGCTGGTGTGGTCAGAGGACAGTGCATGTTTAGCGTTAGTTTTCTCAAACAATTGTCCAGAGCAGTGGCGAAAGCGCGGCGCCGGATTGCGCGCTACCTGCATCAGGCCGGCGGGCGCTGGGCGGAAGGAGGGTGGGTGCTGCGCAGGTCGAGTGCGCGGCGCGGCGGGGCGGCCCCTCCCTGCGTCTGTGCGAGGTCTCCCGGCCGCTGCGACCGGGGCAGGGGTCTGGGGGGTCGGGAGCCGAGGGGATTCGGGGCCCGGGGAACCGGGGGATTCTGAGACTGTGGAGCTCTTGAGGCGAAGGGCTGGGGGCCGGGGAGCTCGGGGCCCAGGGCCTGGGGGATTGGGGGCTAGGGCCTGGGGGAGGGGGGAGGTGCGGGGAGCTCGGGGGTCAAGGGCCTGGGGGGGTGCGGGGAGCTCGGGGGTCAAGGGCCTGAGGGCGCCAGGCAGCTCGGGGCCCAGGCCTGGGGGTCCGGGGGCAGGGGGAGTCTGAAGAAGGGCCCGGGCCAGGTCCTGTCCAAGGCGATCGCTTCACCTTTCTGAGGTTCTGGTAACTTCTCGGTCCTGGAGACCCGGACCCTCACTCATCCCGCCTCCTTCGGAAGGTGCCCTCAGCGGATACCACAGGGCTTAGTAGGCCGTGAAGCCCCTCGCAGTAACCGGATTTTGTGTGGACTCGTGTGGGAGAAAAGTGGTCGGGGTTGGTGGAGGGAGCCCGCTTCTCGGAGACCAGCCACCTGGATGCGGGGTGGCTGCCGAGGAGCTGACTCCGGGGCCTCGGTTTTACCACCTGTGTTTTCATTAGGAGAGTGGCTCCTTCTGGTGCACCCTAGACTGTCAGCGGCTGCCGTGCAGAAGCGTTGCCTTGGGGCCCAGAGCCCTCTCTGCACTGGGTCTGATGCTGGCAGTGACGTGGACGTTCTTCTCCCGCACCCACATCTCTTCTGCACAAACCAGTGGCAAGTCTTTCTGCTAGTAACGTTGACATAGGGCATTCAAACCTTAATAGGGTTTTAAAAATTAAGCCACAAGCAGTTCCCACCTCAGGGCCTTTGCCCTTGTGATATCTTTGGGGGTGTCACTCTTCTTGCTTTTTATGTGGCAGGCTCCCCATCCAGGGCTCAGTTCTGTCCCGTTCTCAGCCAGGCTGTAGGTGTCCCCGCTAGAGTGTCTCGCGCTGCTCGGTCCTGCCGATCTGCCTTTGGGGTGCCCACGCCACCACCCCACATTACCTCCTGTATGCAGCACCCACCCCCTCCCCCGTTAGCTTCAGGAAAGCTGAGGTTTGTGGGTTCATCTAGGCATCCCCACGGCCTGGGGTAGCACCCGCACGCAGTAGAATGAACATGAGCGAGCCATCATTCTATCTCGCTCCACAGGGTGCCCTGCTGCCACTGAGGGCGGCCTACCATGGTTGGTCCAGGCAAGTGCTGGGACTCTGGGTTTGCTTTGAGCTTTCCCTTGGGTTCAGAGTGCAGAGTAAGGCCCAATGCTCCTAGCCAAACTCCACTCCTCCTTTGACCTCAAGAGGATTCTGGAAGAACCTCCAGACCCTGTGCAGATGGCTTTCTCAGCCTGGCATGGGATGTCGAAGGCCTGGGTTGCATTCCTAACTGTAATATCCGTTCCAGTGGAATTTGGAGTTAGTCTTGTTCTCTTTCTGAGCCTCTATAAAAATGGGGGCAGGACAGTACTCTGTCCTTCAAAAGACTGCTGGAGATCTTAGGACTGATGCTCCGGGATGTCTGTTTGGCCCCAAGTGTGTTTTCAAACGAAAGCACTGAAGCCTGTGTGCCCAGGGTGGGGGTGGGGGGCAGGTGTTGAACGGGCTCCCTGGTTTTTGAACGGTGGGTTGCCGTGCAGTCTGCTGCTGCTCGTGAAATCGGCTTAGGGGCTCCTAACCAGCACGAACGCGTGAAGAGAAGATCTTGAGGTTGTCTCTTTGCATTTCCAAATGAATCTTCACATCAGCTTCCCCAGCTCTTCCCAGAAGCCTATGTCTGTTTACGTTGGGATCGCTGGGGAGAGTTGAGGCCTCTGCGGTATTTGCTTCTCCGGTTTACTAGGCAGAAATCTTTCAGAAAGTCTCAAAAGTTTTCTCGGTTTCTCCGCAAAGATCTTCTGCATGTTAGATTTATTCCTAGATTGGGGTGCCTGGGTGGTTCAGTCGGTTAAGCGCCCGACTTCAGCTCAGGTCATGATCTCACGGTTCACGGGTTCAAACCCCACGTCGGGCTCTGTGCTGACAGCTCAAGAGTCGAGCCTGCTTCTGGTTCTCTGTCTCACCGTCTCTGCCCCTCCCCGGCTTGTGCTCTGTCTCTGTCTCTCAATAATAAATAAATGTTAAAAAAAATTAGATTTATTCCTGGATACTTCACTCCTTGATGCTGTTAGGCCCCTCACTTGCAAATTGTTTGTTGCTAGGAATACAGTTTTTAAAAGCCGACTTTGTGTTCGGCTGCCTTGCTCAGTTTCATTATTCTCCATGATTTATCTGTAGATCGGTTTGGATTTCTGACGTAGACGATCACGTGGTCTGTAAACGATGCCCACTTTCTTCTCAATCCTAGCGTGTTCTTCCTGGCCCTTGTTCCGTTCTTTATCTCTCTCCCCTCGTCCTGTGAGCTCCTCTACTCCAAGGCAGAACCCGCGAGCGCTGTGTCCCCTTGTCTGTTCCCGGTGTGCACGAAAGTTTTCCCGTCTCTACAACTGAGCGAGGTCCTCCAGGAGCGGGAGAGACGGGAGAGCGCTGGGTTTCAGGGGGATGAACTGAAGATCCTCTTACTAACAGAGAAGGTATTAGGTGGCCCAGCCAGCCACAACAGCTCCGTTTTACTTCATTCCTACTGAATGTGTCATCAGGTGGTAGGGGAAGACCTGTAAACACGTTATTACTGCAAAGGGGCGTAGAATGTGTGAGCCTGAAAATGCTGTGTTTAAAAACAACAGCTCACCCTCGTTGAGCACTTTATCAGTCACGGTTCGATCTGGAACACAGAGGTGGTTCCGCAGAGGGAAGCTTCCCGCCTGAACAAATAATAATGGCCTAGGAAGAGCCGCAGACAGCTAGGCAAGGCGGCCCAGAGCCCCCGCCACCCTCTGGGCTGGAGGAACAGGTCCCTGGTGGCGTCATCGCAGCCAGGCTGGGACCGAAGGAGGGGCTCGGAGAGCTGGCCCCAGGAGGAAGCTGAAGACGACGCCAGAGATGCTTCCAAAACCGAGGACAGAAACACTCGGGCTCCCCTCCTCCCAGCCTCCAGGGCCCGGCCGGACCGAGGTGGGAGCCAGCAGCCCCGAGCCCGGAGACAACTTGCAGGGGGAGCCTTCTGGGACCCTGAGCAGAGGGCGACAATGGGTGTGGGGACACAGGCACCCCCGAGCACGCGTGTTGCCCACTTCGTCCTCGAGGCCCCGTGACAGAGAAGCCAGGTAGAGTAGAAGCTCAGGTAGAGTCACAGGCTAAGCCTGGCGTCACCAGACCAAGACAGTCACGGTTTCGGGTCTCCCGGTATTGGACTCTCACCAGTCAGTCAGGAGTCGCCCGGTGCGCACTAGTTACATGGTCTGACCGACGGAACCCTGCCGTCTCCTGAAGGAAAGTAACAGATGCGATGACCACCCTGCGTTTCCGTGCCGGGTGACTGCCTTGTTCCGGCCCCCTTCTGCCTGCGGGAGTCTGCGCACGGCTCCTCGGAGCCCGTCTGTCTGCTGGCTGGATGCCACCGATCCTGAATTATTGAAGAGAGGCAGAAGGATCTTTAAAATGTGGTCGGTTGAATTTTGTTTCTTTTTAAAAATTTTTTTATTTTTTAATTTATTTTTTTCATTTACATCCAAATTAGTTAGCATATAGTGCGACAATGATTTCAGGAGCAGATTCCTTAATTCCCTTTACCCATTTAGCCCATCCCCCCTCCCACCACCCTTCCAGTAACCCTCAGTTTGTTCTCCATATTTAAGAGTCTCTTCTGTTTTGTCCCCCTCCCTGTTTTTATATTATTTTTGTTTCCCTTCCCTTATGTTCATCACTTCTGTGTCTCGAAGTCCTCATGAGTGAAATCATATGATATTTGTCTTTCTCTGACTGACTAATTTCACTTAGCATAATACCCTCCAGTTCCATCCACGTAGTTGCAAATGGCAAGATTTCATTCTTTTTTATCGCCGAGGAATACTCCATTGTATCTGTATGCCACATCTTCTTTATCCATTCATCCATCGATGGACACTTGGGCTCTTTCCATACTTTGGCTATTGTCGACAGTGCTGCTATAAATATTGGGGTGCACGTGCCCCTTCGAGTCAGCATTTTTGTATCCTTGGTTTAAATACCTAGTAGTGCAATTGCTGGGTCGTAGGGTAGTTCTATTTGTAACTTTTTGAGGAACCTCCATACTGTTTTCCAGAGCGGCTGCACCAGCTGGCATTCCCACCAACGGTGCAAAAGAGATCCTCTCTGCATCCTTGCCGACATCTGTTGTTGGCCTGAGTTGTTAATGTTAGCCATTCTGACAGATGTGAGGTGCTACCTCATTGTGGTTTTGATTTGTATTTCCCTGATGATGAGTGATGTGGAGCATTTTTTCATGTGTTGGTTGGCCATCTGGATGTCTTCCTTGGAGAAGTGTCTGTTCATGTCTTTTGCCCATTTCTTTACTGGATTATTTGTTTTTTGGGTGTTGAGTTTGATAAGTTCTTTATAGATTTTGGATACTAACCCTTTATCTGATATGTCGTTTGCAAATACGTTTTCCATTCTGTCGGTTGCCCTTTAGTTTTGCTGATTGTTTCCTTCGCTGTGCAGAAGCTTTTTATCTTGATGAGGTCCCAGTAGTTCGTTTTTGCTTTTGCTTTTGCACATCTTCCTCCAGAGACGTGTTGAGTAAGAAGTTGCTGCGGCAGAGGTGAAGGAGGTTTTTGCCTGGTTTCTCCTTGAGGATTTTGATGGCTTCCTGTCTTACATTGAGGTCTTTCAACCATTTTGAGTTTATTTTTGTGTATGGTGTAAGAAAGTGGTCCAGGTTCATTCTTCTGCATGTCGCTGTCCAGTTTTCCCAGCACCACTTGCTGAAGAGACTGTCTTTATTCCATTGGATATTCTTTCCCGCTTTGTCAAAGATGAGTTGGCCATACATTTGTGGGTCCATTTCTGGGTCCTCTATTCTGTTCCATTGATCTGAGTGTCTCTTCTTGTGCCAGTACCATACTGTCTTGATGATGACAGCTTTGTAATACAGCTTGACGTCTGGGATTGTGATGCCTCCTGCTATGGTTTTCTTTGTCGAGATTGCTTTGGCTATTCGGGGTCTTTTCTGGTTCCATACACATTGTAGGATTGTTTGCTGTAGCTGTGTGAAGAATGCTGGTGTTATTTTGATAGGGATTGCATTGAATATGTAGATTTCTTTGGGTAGTATTGACATTTTAACAATATTTGTTCTTCCTATCCAGGAGCATGGAATATTTTTCCATTTTTTTTTCTGTCTTCTTCAATTTCTTTCATAAGCTTTCTATAGTTTTCAGTGTGTAGATTTTTCACCTCTTTGGTTAGATTTATTCTTAGGTATTTTATGGTTTTTGGTGCAACTGTAAATGGGATCGATTCCTTGATTTTTCTTTCTGTTGCTTCATTGTTGGTGTATAGGAATGCAATCATTTGTATCCAATGATTATAGGATGCATTGATTTTATATCCTGCCACTTTGCTGAATTCATGGATCAGTTCTAGCAGTTTTTTGGTGGATTCCTTTGGGTTTTCCATATAGAGTACCATGTCATCTACGAAGAGTGAAAGTTTGACCTCCTCCTGGCTGATTTGGATGCCTTTTATTTCTTTGTGTTGTCTGATTGCAGAGGCTAAGGCTTCCAATACTAGGTTGAATAACAGTGGCGAAGTGAACATCCCTGTCTTGTTCCTGACTTTAGGGGGAAAGATCTCAGTTTTTCCCCATTGAGGAAGATATTAGCACCAGGTCTTTTATATATGGCTTTTTTGATCTCAAGGTATGCTCCTTCTATCCCTACTTTCTTGAGGGTTTTTATCAAGAAAGGATGCTGTATTTTGTCAAATGCTTTCTCTGCATCTATTGAGAGGATCATGTGGTTCTTGTCCTTTCTTTTATTGATGTGATGAATCACATTGATTGTTTTGCGGATATTGAACCAGCCTTGCATTCCAGGTATAAATCCCACTTGGTCGTGGTGAATAATTTTTTTAATATATTGTTGGAGCCGGTTGGCTAATACCTTGTTGAGGATTTTTGCCTCCATGTTCATCAGGGAAATTGGTCTATAGTTCCCCTTTTTAGTGGGGTCTCTGTCTGGTTTTGGAATCAAGGTAATGCTGGCTTCCTAGAAAGAGTTTGGAAGTTTTCCTTCCATTTCTGTTTTTTGGAACAGCTTCAAGAGAATAGGTGTTAACTCTTCCTTAAATGTTTGGTAGAATTCCCCTGGAAAGCCGTCTGGCCCTGGACTCTTGTTTTTTTGGGAGATTTTTTATTACTAATTCTATTTCCTTACTGGTTACGGGTCTGATCAAATTTTCTATTTCTTCCTGTTTCAGTTTTGGTAGTGTATATGTTTCTAGGAATTTGTCCATTTTTCCAGATTGCCCATTTTATTGTCATATAATTGCTCATAATATTCTCTTATTATTGGTTTTATTTCTGTGTTGGTTGTGATCTCCCCTCTTTCATTCTTGAGTTTATTTATTTGGGTCCTTTCCTTTTTCTTTTTGATCAAACTAGCTAGTGGTTTATCAATTTTGTTAATTCTTTCAAAAAACCAGCTTCTGGTTTCATTGATCTGTTCTACTGGGGTTTCTTTGTTTGTTTGTTTTTTGGTTTCAAGAGCATTAATTTCTGCTCTCATCTTTATTATTTCCTGTCTTCTGCTGGTTTGGGGTTTTATTTGCTGGGTTTTTTTCCATCTTTTTAAAGTGTAAGGTTAGGTTGTGTATCTGAGACCTTTCTTCCTTCTTTAGGAAGGCCTGGATTGCTATATACTTTCCTCTCATGACCACCTTTGCTGTTTCCCAGAGGTTTGGGGCTGTGGTGTTATCATTTTCATTGACTTCCATATACTTTTTAATTTCCTCTTTAACTTCTTGGTTAGCCCATTCATTCTTTAGTAGGATGTTCTTTAGTCTCCAAGTATTTGTTTACCTTTCCAGTTTTTTCTTGTGGTTGATTTTGAGTTTCATAGCATTGTGGTCTGAAAATACGCACGGTATGATCTCGATCTTTTTGTGCTTACTTAGGGCTGATTTGTGTCCCAGTATGTGGTCTATTCTGGAGAACGTTCCATGTGCACTGGAGAAGAATGTATATTCTGCTGCTTTAGGATGAAATGTTCTGAATGTATCTGTTAAGTCCATCTGGTCCAGTGTGTCATTCAAAGCCATTGTTTCCTTGTTGATTTTCTGATTAGATGATCTGTCCTTTGCTGTGAGTGGGGTGTTGAAGTCCCCTACTAGTATGGTATTATTATCAAGGAGTTTCTTTATGTTTGTGATTAATTGATTTACATATTTGTGTGCTTTCACATTTGGAGCATAAATGTTTACAATTGTTAGGTCTTCTTGGTGGATAGACCCCGAATTTTGTTTCTTAACGGCCTCTTCCTGAAGAAAATGCTACTTGAACTAAGTCTCACAGAGATGTTCATCAGCCTGTCGTCCTGTCGGAGGCCGCAGATTGCTGGGGGCCTGCCCCGGGGCCTCTGCCTCTCCCCACCCAGGCAGCTGTCCTACCCATGTCCTCTGTGCCCCTCTGTCTCTGAGAGGCTCATGCTGGGAGACAGACGTCTAAAACGCCTGTTCAAGGGGCACCTTGTTCGCTCAGTCGGTTAAGCGTCTGACTTTGGTTCAAGTCATGATCTCACGGTTCGTGAGTTCGAGCCCTGCGTCGGGCTCTGTTTGGACAGCTCAGAGCCTGGAGCCTGCTTTGGATTCTGTCTCCTCGCTCTCTGCCCCTCCCCTGCTCGTGCTCATCTCTCTCTGTTTCTCTGTCTCTCTTTCTCCCTCAAAAATAAACATTAAAAAAAAAATAAAAAGCCCCTTCAGTTGGAATGTTGCACAGGGAGGGGGATGTTTTCCTCAGGAGGATGTTTTCTCAAACCGGAGCCGTGGACACCAGCTGGCCACCTGCCTCTGCCGTTATGCCCGTGGCATAGAGCATCTTGGTCGCAGTGTGGCTCAGGCTTCCTTCAAGCCAGTATTGTAACAACCTGGTTTGAAGACGAAATGGGGCTGTGCCAAACACCGTGGCGTGTGCATCGGCTGGTGATGTCTTGTTGTAAAGACAAAAGACCTGTCACGCACTTAGCCCTTAATAATCGGTTCTCCGTCTTCCTCCCCAGGCTTCTCCCCTTGTGTTATTTTCAGAAGCTTTGAAAGCCCAGGAAGAGAAAGCACTCTTTCAACGTGACAATTAATACCAACTCCCCGGACACCAAACCGAGAGATCTTATTTTTCCTTTCTCTCCACGAGCACCGTTTGCTGGGTCCAGAAACAACCACCAAAGTAAAACCCCAGAGTAAGCAGCACAGTGTCCCATTTCCCCCCTTTTCTGGCTGGTTTCATACGTGATCTATCCCTTCACCCGGGACCTCTCCTCTCTTTGAAATCTAGTTTTCCGGGTGAGAGGCTCCGAACCGTCATGGGGAAGCGTATTCTTTCCCACCGGTCGTTGCAAGCGCGAAACGGGCCCTTCCTGTGCCGGTAGCTGGACTGGGCAGGTGGCTCGTGGCTCTGGTGCAGCTCAGCTGTGTTATTCCCGACGCTTCGGTCACCTTCACTTCCCAACCGTATGGATTCACTGTTTAAAAATATGAGACTATGGGGGCGCCTGGGTGGCTCAATCGATTAAGTGTCCGACTCGATTTCAGCTCAGGACATGATCTCACAGTTCGGGAGTTCAAGCCCCACGTCAGGCTCTGCGCTGACATTGCGGAGCCTGCCCGGGATTCTCTCTCTGCTCCCCCCACCTCGCTCTCAAAATGAAGGAATGAACTAAAAAAATAAAAATACGAGACCCTGTATTTTACTCCTTACCAAATTGTTCCCGGGCATCGTTTCACTCACCGATGGGTGTTATATTCGGGCTGAACTCTGGAGAATGAGTGATTCGTGAACTATCATCTCGGTGGAGCCATCGCGATACATTTGGGGTCAGCCCTCACCTGGGCCCGAGGTGCGCTGTGGGCCTTAAGGAGCAGGTGCGTGGTTACGGTCCGTCCATGCCTGGTCACAGCTGCCCGTATCTTCCGTTGTCTTGAACGCCCGCCGCATCTTTCCTGTTAAACGTGCCAGTGCATCGGCACACACACCGTGAGCGTGGCCTCGTGTGGCCAAAGGGACTTTGCAGACGTGGTTAAATTAAGGGTCCAGAGATGAGGAGGTCATCCTGGATTATCTGGGTGGGCTCAGTGTCCTTATGACAGAGAGGTAGGAGTGGCCAAGTCAGGGGAGAAGACTGTGGGAATAGGGACGCAGGTTTGGGTGACGTGGTGACCTCTAGAAAGTGGGAGGCAAGAAAGGATCCTCCCGAGGCTCGGATGGAACCAGCCCCGCCCACACCTGCTGTTAGCCCTTTAAAGACTCATTTTGGACTTCTGATCCCCAGAACTACAAGAAAGAAAGTTCGTGTTGCGTTAAGCCACTGAGTTGGTGGTCATTTGTTAACAGCAGCCCTAGGAAATTCATGCGTCTGGTGACTGTACTGAACTTTCTCGGGAACTGCCAAACTTTTCCAAATGGCTGTACCATTTTACATCCCACAGCACACGGTGTGCTCAGTCCTGTCGGGTTTAGCCATTTTGTGGGTGTGTAGCTCACTGTGGACACCGGCTGGCCACCTGCCTCTGCCATTATGCCCGTGGCATAGAGCATCTTGGTTGCAGGGTGACTGGTTTCGATTTGCGTTTCCCTGTTAACTAATGATGCTGAGGTGCTTTTCCTGTGCTTACCGGCCGTTCAGGTACATTCTCAGGTGAAGTGTCTGTAAAATCTTTTGCCCATTTAAAAATTACGATATTTTCAGGGCGCCTGGATGGCTCAATTGGTTGGGCATCTGACTCTCGATTTCAGCCCAGGTGATGATCTCGCAGTTTGTGAGTTCAAGCCCCGGAGTCAGGCCTGCTGCTGTCAGCACGGAGCCTGTGGAATTCTCTGTCTCTGTCTCTCTCTCTCTCTCTCTCTCTCTCTCTGCCCCTCCCCTGCTTGCTCTCTCTCTCTCTCTCTCTCTCTCTCAAAAATAAATGAATACGATTTAAAAAATTACGATATTTTCCATATACCACGATACACTGATTTGTTTTCTTCTTAACATCAACTATCACCCCGATTTTTATCATGCCTGTTTTTTATACTTTAGATGAATGGAGCGTCTAGTCTGTGCTCTTCTGGACCTGGGGGCTCGTTCGCCAGCAGGTTGGCAAGTCAAGTCGTCCGTAACATGGAGTGTTCTTGTCCAGTTGGCTCATTCTCGTTGCTGAATAATATCCGGTTGTGATAACACCATCGTGGATTCACCTACTCTACTGTTTATGGCCATTCGAGTAGTTTCCTTTAGGGACTATTTCGGAGAGTGGGGCCGTGACCGTGCTTGCGCGTGCCTGTTTGCACATGTTTACGCTGGTATTTGCCTCGGGGTGGAATTGGTGGGTTCCAGGGTATTCAGCTCGAGTTCATACTGCCAGGCTGTTCCACGGGGCGTGCCAATCTGGCCCAGGCCGTGTTGTCACTGGGCATCTCCCCAGTGACGTGTTGGAGGCATACCCAGGCGACCCCGATGCCGATCAGGGCGGCTGACGTCGTCATCTTTGCGCTGCGGGAGCCCGGCGGAGTGTCGAGATCGGAAACCAGGGCCAGGGATGGGGTGGGACCAAGGGTCCGTGTAGGGATGAGTCGGTGAGCACCTGTTCGTGCCGCCTCTGTGGCCAGCACCACTGCAGAAAGCATCTGGCCCCGGATGTTGCTGGGGAATTTGATTTAGAGGCACATACGATCGCTTCAGCGTGTGGGGGCGCACCGGCAGTTTGTGAAACAGGTGTGGTAGCTTTGAGTGGCTCCTTCTGTTGCCAAGTGACAGGCTTTCCTGTCTGTCAAATGAGCCTGAAAAGGACCGCGTCGAAATGGCGGCCTCGAACCGCCCTTGTCCAAGGGCATGCTCAAACGAGCCCGTACTACACCCAAAACTCTTCTCCAAATCAGGGACAGAAATAGAACAGTAAAACGCTTTCTTCGGCAGAGCCCGACCCCGGAGTGATTTCTTTCCACGGAGCAGGCGCTCTGTGGACTGGCTTGCTGTCCTTACATCTTCCCGGAACAGCCTGATTGTTACGGGGGTCCCTCAAATTGTCTTTTCCTCTAAGTCAGGAGCATTAAACCCAGGTGTCTACAGGGGCCAGGCACGTGATGCACATGAAGTCCCCTCGGTGCAGGAAGGGGACGCCTTGGGGCTGGAGGGTGTCTTCCTCTAGAAGAGGGCCTTCCGGGCCCTGCAGGGGCCCCAGCGCAGGGGCTTGGGGGGGGGGGCAGCTGGCAGTCTGGTTTCTGTGTGATCCTCCCCTCCCCCACACACCTTTTTTTAAGTCAGAGAAAGCGGGCCAAACAAAGCAGTTTTCCCTCAGGCTAGCACTTTGCAGCCTCAGCGCCGAAAGCTTTTCAGTGGTGTTTTTGACCACGTTTCAAAGCGGGGGCTCCAGCAGAGAGACACTGGGGCGCCTCAGAACCCAGGGAAGGCCTGAGTCTCGGCCCTTCTCACTGTCCCTGGGCGCGCCCCGAGAAGGGACAGAGGAGAGTCCCACCCCCACCGTGGGCGGAGGTTTCTGGGAACCACTGTCCTCCTGCCTCAAGGACGGAGAGGCGGGTGTGTGTGATAGTGACCCCCAGCCAGGCTGGCCTCGCAGAGGGTGGGGGGTGGGCTGAATCGGGAACCTCTGACTAGCCGGGGCTTGCAGAGTTCAAGTACAGCCACCAGACGCAGAAGGGCTGGAGGGAGGGAATCCTGGCAAGGCTGAGGCTCTCAGGCTGTGAGAGACTGATTAGCATATAAATGATGGCTGGCGGGTGGTGGTTCTGGTGCCCGGGGACACATTTTGTTCACGCAGAGTTAAGCCTCACCTGGATCATGTTTTCTCTACGTGCTGGGTAAACCTTGTCTCCTGGGCTGGCTGGGCTCTGCCCTCCTCCCTGTGAGCCCTGCGTTGGGGTCATCTGAGCGAGTGGGGTTTTACTGGGACGAAACCCACCCGAGAACTCCCTGGTCACGGTCTCCGGAGGCCCGGCCCCCACGCAGCCCACCCAGAATACCCAAGTACCCCACGGTGGATTCTGGGTCCTGAGAAACCTCTGAGGTCGGTTTGCAGAACTTTGCGGGTGTGGGCTCACCGCTATGCCACCGACGCCAGGACAGAGGTGGATTTGGAGTAGAGACATGCACCTGTAAATTCTCTCCCCAAATTTTGTATTTACTCTGGGATGGGTCAAAGTCCACAGAGGGTTGTTGTGTTTGTTCTGTTTTAGTCTGAAGCAGTGTTTCAATATTTGGAAGCTTCTCAAGGAATGTCTGGACCTCGGGCCACATTGTGGCATGGAGTTGCTGTTCTGGTGAGAAGCACACAGCGATTCCACCCCTCCCCCCACTCAGCTTTGCCAGGCTTCACCCCTTGGACACGGGGCCTGAGGGGCCTGTGGGGGCGGCTTAGGAGACATCCAGGTGATGGGGTTTGGGAGTGGTGGGAGTCCGGAGCTGATGGCCAAGGAAGAATTCCTGAGACGTCTTTGGTTTTTAGTGAAGCCCGGGGACAGGACCCGTGGGCAGGATGAGCGGCACTGGGGCTGTGAGGGGTGACTGATCACATGCGTTCAGGCTGGGGGTGGTTAGGCATAATGTAAATCTCTAAGGGATTTGAAAGTTTTTTAAATGCTTATTTATTTTTGAAAGAGACAGAGAGAAGACCGAGCATGAGCAGGAGAGGGGCGGAGAGAGAGGGAGGCACAGAACCCGAAGCAGGTTCCAGGCTCCGAGCTGTCAGCACAGAGCCCGAGGCGGGGCCTGAACCCACAAACTGTGAGATCGTGACCTGAGCCGAAGTCAGACGCTTAACCGACTGAGCCACCGAGATGCCCCTGAAGAATTTGGAAGCAAGGTTTCCAGGACCCTGACGGGCTCGTTGCTGTTAGGAAAGGTCATTTATCACTGCCTGGTAAGACCTTACTCATGAGGCCCTTCCGACGTACATCAGGGGCGCCATATGCTTGGAGGACGACCGCCAACCTATGTCTTGGGGAGTAGAGATAAAGGAAGTTTCCAAAGGAATATCTATATGTTAAAGGAGACTTTACAGGATCCTGGGGGGTCGGGGCTGAGATTGCCCCGACCCAAGTGTCATCACGGAGGCAGCTGATCCCCTAGAAGAAGGTCACTCTGCCTGTTTCACGGACTCATGGGCTGTAAGGAAACTGTTGCCTTTGTTTCCCACGTGACAGATGTGGGGCGCTTATGGGGCACCCAGTTACCAACTGCTAGAGGCACTTCAGGTCTGTAAACACTGGGACGAAGCTGGGGGGGGGGCGGTGGCCGAGTGCATCCCCGGCCTCACCCCCCCCAGCTCTTCTCACGCTGGCCCCTCAGTGGGTCAGACGCCCTCACTTGGTCCGAGGGCTCCGTGTCATAGAGCAGACACGCGCCCCTTCCCCTCCCTCCCTCCCCCCTTCTGTCCGCCTTGGTTCCCTGTCTGTGCGGAGGAAGGAAATACTAACACGCAAGACCCCACCTCCCGGGACCAGAGGGCAGGGGTCCTGCCAGGTGCCCTGAGCCTCCTGAAGACAGTCCTCGTGCTGCCCCCTCTTTCTTGTCTGTCTCTGTCTCTCCATCCCTGTCTCTTTTCCACCCCATCTCTCTCTTCTGCGTCTGTCTCTGTCTGTCTCCGTGTCTCTGCCCCTTTCTCTGTCTCTCCCTGTTTCTGTGTCTGTCTGTCTCTCTGTCTCCCAGTCTCTCTCTCTCTCTGTCTCATACATTTAGTCACTGAGCTGACAGGGTCAAAGGTGATCATTAAAAGCCCATCATCTCACAAGAGACGCTTCTACCCAAACGGGGCTTTGAAACTGCCCCAGGTCACTGCATTCACTCCCCAGACAAAGGGGCTGAACGCTCTCTGCTGCCCCCGCTGCCGTCTCCGCGGTGAGGCGGCTGGGACGCCCCATCTGCCCGGCTCGCGGCTCCCCCGGGGCCTCTCCATCTGGGCCTTTCCGCCGGGTTGGGCTGACCCTCCGTCCGGAGCCCCGTCCTGGAACTGCCCAAAGCCCGTCTCCACCCAGCAGGGTCTGCTCTGTTGATCAGCGGCCACCTCGACCTTCACGACTGGGAGCCACTGCTGTGGCCCTGTCGTGGCCTCGTGGTAAAGCGTAAGCGTGAGGACTTGGGAGGATGTGGCAGCCGCCGGGCCAGGCGGGAGGGGGGCCTCTCCGCACAAGCCCGGGCCTGGCCCCTGGGGGACAGGACTGCTCCCCGGCCCGGGGGACCAGAGGGTTGGGGGGACAGCGTCCACTGAGACTGCGTCCCGCCCCGTGCTGGGTGTCACCAGGGTGGCGGCCCCAGGGCCCGGCTCGCGGGAGCACCCTCCCGGTCCCCTCAGCCCCGCCTCGTAGGGCACAGGGACTTTCTCCTCTGTCCCCACCACCCCGCTGGCTGTCCAGGGTCCCACCCTCCTGTCCAGGGTCCATAGGCTCCCGGGCCACGGAACAGGGATGGGCCACGACGGCTAATTTAGGGGCAAACCCTCAGGACTGGATGGACATGGGTCAGCTGGTGACCAGTGGGGGCCCCGTTCCTGCTGGTGGCGGACAGTCCCAGGGGTGGTGACAGAGGAGAGATCACGCTGCCTGTCACCCTGGGTGACGCAGAGTCACCTGAAGGAGACCGGACATCCTTGGAGCTGACCCTGCCCCCTGGCTCTCCAGAACCTTAGGTGGCTAGTTTCTCTCAGGGGGGTCCTGTGACCTCAGACTCTGCCTCTGACAACCAGCCCGGGCCCTGCTGGCACCTACAGCTCTTTCGTGAGGACTAGAAAAAGCCACCTGTGCCAGGGGACACGTAGATACCTGGCCAGTGGACCATGGGCTCCTCCTCAGCCCCCTCCAGCCCCCTCCTGGGCATCTTGAGCAGTGTGCAACCTGCACTACCAGGCAGGGCGGCCCTGACTCAGCCCTTGCAAAACGGGCTTGAAGCAGCTTTAAGGCTGAAATGTATTTACCCAGCACTTTCTTCTAGAAATTCATCCCAGGGAAGTAATCAGAGGTATGTGCCAAGATTTATGATCATAGCAGTGTTGTTTATAATGGTGGAAAAATTGGAGACAATCTAAATGTTTAAAAATAGGGATCCATTAAGTAAATTATTGGGCAATATTCTCAGAGCATCCGAAGCATGCATTAAAAATACCGCTGTAATGTGCACAAGGACGTCTGTGCAAGGACATCCATTGTAGGCTTATTTGTTGTAACAAAAGGCTGAAATAAACGTCTGTTGATAAGGAACCACCTGCATTGTGGGCCATCTGCGCAATGGGGACCCTGCAGTCTCTCCCCGGCGAGGGCGCGGCGGCCGTAACGATGCGGAAGAACCCTCGAGATGCGTATGCAATGTGTAGAGGGTGTTACCGTGGGTGCCCACGTAGGTACACGTGGAGAGGTGCTAACGTGCTCGTGTCCAGACCACCTCTGGGGAGGGCGACAGCACGCCCTGTGGCCAGAGGAACGGAAGAGAAACTGTCTGCACTGGGTCCCGTGTTTTACTCTCTCTCCGGCCATCGCACGAGACTCAATCTGGGGCGGAAGTGAACAAAACATAACCTGACATAGGAAAAGAACGCGGCGCGCGCGTCTCAACTGCCTGGGGAGTGAGCCGCCCCGCCAGGCCCGGGTCCAACTCCACGCTGGAGGTGACAAAGGTCATGATGAAGGTCGTGGCTTGCACTTCTGATTCCACAACCCCAACGGCCACCCTGTTGACACTCACGTAATTTTTAACCAACTTCTAATTTCAGAACGGATTTGGATTTAGGGAATTTTTGCAGAGACGGTACAGATGGTCCCCACGCACCCCAAACACGGCTGCTGAGATTATTAACGCCTTCCAGTCGTGCCAGTCAAGGAGGCAGTAGTAACTGAAGTCCATGCTTGGTTACGCCTCCTCATTCCCGCCCCCCTTCCTTTCTCTGTCCCAGGATCCCGTCCAGGAACCACATGATGTTTGGGCATCCCGTCTCTGCGGGCCTATCTTGGCTGTGATGGTTTCTCCGGCTTTCCCGGGTCTTCATGACCCGGACAGTGTGAGGCGTGCCGGTGTGTTTTGGAGAACGGCCCCCAGCTGGGATTTGTGTGATGGTTGTCTCACGATGGGACCAGGCGATGGGCTTACGGAGGTGACGTGCCTTCCTACCGCATCACATGCAACACGGGTACCGTATGGTTAACTGTATCCCCCGTGCTTACCTCCCGTCCCTGTGACTGACTTATTCAGCAAGTGGAAGTTTGTCCCTCTGATCCCCCTCACCGATTCCACCCTCACTTATCTGGGTATTCAATGCCATACAAATTCACGGCGGTTTCTTTCACACTTAGAGTTACAAGGCAACGTGATTTTATTCATTTTGCTGTTCAAATTGTTCCCCTCTGGCCATGGGGGCTCTTTTAGGTGGCCTGTTTGTCCTTGTGTGTGTGCAGATGTGTGTGTGTGCCTGTGTGTGCACCTGTATGTATAGCCGTGTGTGTGCGTCAGTGTGTGTGTGTGTGTATCTGTGTGTACGTGTGCCTGCGCACATCAGTGTGTGCATGTGCATCGGTGTGCACGCGCATGTGTGCCTGTGTGTACGCATCTCTGTGTGTGCATGTGTGCCCACATGTGTGTGCCTGTGTGTGCACACGTGTGCACCTGTATGTACAGGCACGTGTGTACCTCAGTGTGCGCACGTGTGTGTGTGTGTTCACACTTCCTTACTCTCTGGCCCCGGCGGGTACTCCGCACTCACCTTCTGTGTTTCCCACCCCAGCCCCAGAATTAGCCATCTCTCTAGGAGCCCCGGCCGCTGGCCCTCGTAGACCGATAGACGCACAAGCCTAGTCCCTCCTTCCTGCCCCGGGAGGGAAGTGGCCCCTCGCCGACTTCAGGGTCAGAGAGACTGAGGCCAAGCCCCCTCCATCCCCTGTGAGCGGGCTTGTGGGTGTGAGGCCACAGGGCAATGCAGGGAGGACCCGGGACCCTGAGAGCCACCTGCTGTGGGGGCTAAAATCGAAGACAAATCAGATATAGACGATCAGATGTGCATTAGACCTCACAGTCCGAATTTGGGGCGGGACTTCTCCCTCCCACAAGTTCCCTCCGGGCTTTCCTCATTCCCTGTCACCTCCTGGGGTCTAGGCTCTGCCTCCCCACTCTCCTCCTGTCCCCTCTGGCCATGTCAGCCCCCAGGGGCCACGCTGTGGTCCTGGGAGACCTGCAGCACCCCCCCTCCTGCAAGGTGCCCCTACGTGTCCCCTAACTGTGGGCTCCCAGTGACATCTGCCTCACGGCTTCTGGACACGGGGAGATCGAGTTGGCCAGCTCACCATGAGCCGTGGACAATTCCAGCATAATCTCGGCTCTGGGTGTCACAAGCACGCCCCGGGGAGGAGCTTTCTTGGGAAGGACATCGAGCCTCTTCCTGAGTGGCTCCATCGCTCGACAAACCCAGAGGTGTGTCTTTTCCCTCTCCCCAAACACCCGTCCCCAGATGGCCCCCAGCCCTTACCTGGCAGGTCCCTCCAGAGGACGCCCGCCCGGTCTGTGCTCAGTCCTCAGCAGGGCTGCTGAGGCAGGCCAGGGCCCACGTGCCATCTTCCAGGATTGGGGTCACATCTCCCAAACCGGGTCTCTCTTCCATTGCTTGGCAGGGACGCCATCCAGATGGGAGGAAGCGTGTCCCCTGAGGACAGGCCTTCAGAGCAGGGAAGGAGGCATCGCATGTCCAGTGAGCAGGATGGAGACCCCAACGGCTTCGTTACTCTGGGCCCGTCCACCTCCTGCCGTCTGGGGTCAGGGCCAAGGACGGAGCCGTTTTCTGCAATTGAACAGATTTTTCTGTGACATTTCCTTGATCATGTATAAATATTTCTCCTGGTGGGCACATTTCAGGCTCTATGTGACGTGCGCTGTCGGCGAACGTGGCTTCTGTGCTCACTGTGCGGAAAGGACCTGCGTGCAGGGGGGGGGGGGGCGGGGGACTCTGTGCTCCTTCCTAGGGAGAGAGGAGACCCCCTTCTGAGTGACCCTGGTCAAGGGATGTGGCTCTCCGTGTTTGATTAAAATCAGAGGACCTCACTGTGCCTGCTTGGTGTTCTCCCCCAGCGACCCTGGGGCCCACTCACCGGTCCTGCACGGGAGCCCTGCGGGGGCCACGAGTCTCCTCTCCCAGTGATTAAGCCCAGGTGTGCTGGCTTCCTTCCTCGGTGGAAAGCGCCAGAAACAGGCACGGGCCGACTAGAGCGGGTGTGCCTCTACGTGCAGGGAGGGCTTGGGACCACAGCCCCCAGCTGGCTGTGCTGTCATCGTCACTCCCCCCCCCCCCCCCCCAGCTCCTGCGGCCCCAGTGGTCACATTCTTGTCACCTCGCCAGAGCCGGCGGGACAGAGCACGGGATCCTCCCAGGGAAGACCCGCCCCTTCACGGAAGAAACTTCTCACCGACAGCTCCGCCCAGAACTTACAGTGTGGCTGAGCCGCCCTCCGCCCACTGGCACTGCTGACCCCGACGGGTGGGCGGGGAGGGGGCAGGGCGTCTGCGGGGAGGGGGCCGGGCCTCTGCGGGGAGGGGGCCGGGCCTCTGCGGGGAGGGGGCAGGGCGTCTGCGGGGAGGGGGCAGGGCGTCTGCGGGGAGGGGGCCGGGCATCTGCGGGGAGGGGGCCGGGCGTCTGCAGACCCGCTAGCTGGGGTCAGGCCGCAGCAGGCCCGGCTCCCGCTGTTGGTACCCAGTGTGGGGACTCACAAGCCATGATTTGTAAATCGCAAGGTGTAACTTTGGGAACTTCTGAGGGGATTTGCTGGAGTAGGTGTTCTTGGCGCCTCGCCTCGTGGGGGCGGGAGGCAGAGCCGGCTGCAGGAGCGCCCCCACCCTGAGGCCAGCGGTGGGCTCCTAGTGTGGTGACAGTGTGGCGAGAGGCTGCTGGCCCCCCCCCCCCCCCCCGGGGCCGCACATGGTGAAGGAATCTTCCAGGGAGGGGCCCAGGTGGGCGGCATTCGGGTCTCTGGAGGTGGCATCGGGACACTTTTCCTCTCTCGCCCTTAGCTCCGCCCTCCTCCGTGTGGGCCTCGACCTCGGGCCCTGCAGGCACCGGGTCCCTGACAGCCCACGGTCCCCTCCGGCTGTGACCTCAGCAGTACCGCGGAACCCGTGACCTCACGTGCTCTCAGGAAAGACGCTGACTTCTCCAACAGCTCCTGCAGTCGCCCTGATAGGACCCTGGGCCACCCTAGGTCACAGGCCCAAACCCAACCAACGCTGTGGCCGGGGACGCTGCGCATTATTACGTGACCCAGGGCACACAGTTCGCATGTGGAAAAAGGCCTGGGCCCTACACAGACTAGGGTGACTGACAGGGAGGGGTCAACCCCAAATGGAAGGCCATCACTGAAGGGACAGGAGTGTCACTAGAAGGGACAGGGGTGTCACTGAAGGGACAGGGGTGTCACTAGAACGGACAGGGGTGTCACTAGAAGGGACAGGAACTGTCACTGAAGGGACAGGAGTGCCCTAGAAGGGACAGGGGTGTCACTGAAGGGACAGGGGTGTCACTAGAAGGGACAAGGTGTCACTAGAAGGGACAGAAACTGTCACTAAAGGGACTAGAAGGGACAGGAGTGCCACTAGAAGGGACAGGTGTCACTAGAAGGGACAGGGGTGTCACTGAAGGGACAGGGGTGCCACTAGAAGGGACAGGGGCATCACTAGAAAGGACAGGGGTGTCACTGAAGGGACAGGGGTGTCACTAGAAGGGACAGGAACTGTCACTAAAGGGACAGGAGTGCCCTAGAAGGGACAGGGGTGTCACTGAAGGGACAGGGGTGTCACTAGAAGGGACAGGAGTGCCACTAGAAGGGACAGGGTGTCACTAGAAGGGATATGGGGTGTCACTAGAAGGGACAAGGTGTCACTAGAAGGGACAGGAACTGTCACTAAAGGGACTAGAAGGGACAGGAGTGCCACTAGAAGGGACAGGGGTGTCACTGAAGGGACAGGGGTGCCACTAGAAGGGACAGGGGCATCACTAGAAAGGACAGGGGTGTCACTGAAGGGACAGGGGTGTCACTGAAGGGACAGGGGTGTCACTAGAAGGGACAGGAACTGTCACTGAACGGACAGGAGTGCCCTAGAAGGGACAGGGATGTCACTAGAAGGGACAGGAGTGCCACTAGAAGGGACAGGAGTGCCACTAGAAGGGACAAGGTGTCACTAGAAGGGACAGAAACTGTCACTAAAGGGACTAGAAGGGACAGGAGTGCCACTAGAAGGGACAGGTGTCACTAGAAGGGACAGGGGTGTCACTGAAGGGACGGGGTGCCACTAGAAGGGACAGGGGCATCACTAGAAAGGACAGGGGTGTCACTGAAGGGACAGGGGTGTCACTAGAAGGGACAGGAACTGTCACTGAAGGGACAGGAGTGCCCTAGAAGGGACAGGGGTGTCATTGAAGGGACAGGGGTGTCACTAGAAGGGACAGGAGTGCCACTAGAAGGGACAGGGTGTCACTAGAAGGGATAGGGGTGTCACTAGAAGGGACAAGGTGTCACTAGAAGGGACAGGAACTGTCACTAAAGGGACTAGAAGGGACAGGAGTGCCACTAGAAGGGACAGGAGTGCCACTAGAAGGGACAAGGTGTCACTAGAAGGGACAGGGGTGTCACTAGAAGGGACAGGGGCGTCACTAGAAAGGACAGGGGTGTCACTAGAAGGGACTGGGGTGTCACTGGAAGGGACTGGAGTGCCACTACAAGGGACAGGGATGTCACTGAAGGGACAGGGGTGCCACTAGAAGGGACAGGGGCATCACTAGAAAGGACAGGGGTGTCACTGAAGGGACAGGGGTGTCACTAGAAGGGACAGGAGTGCAGGAAAGGAAAACCTCAGATGCCAGGTGTGGAGAATGAGCTTTCCTGAAGGCCGCAGGGCGTTCAGGGACCCTCTGGGCGGCCTTCCCCCCTCCACGCCCTCTCTGGGCCCATCAGACACGCCCTCCCCCCCCCCTCCCACCGGCCCGGAGCCTGTGAACAGCAGCCAAGGAGCGTTAGCCCCTGTGGGAGGAGGTGGGAGCCCCGGTCCCCTTCGTACCCGGGACACGTCGGGGGTTTCGGGGCGGGAGGACTTGGGGGCTGGAGAGTCGGCTCCGGAAGCCAGGTTCCCGCGGAAGCTTCCATGTGTCCCTCACTCAGGACCCAGGTCCCCGCGCGGTGGCCGCGACAGGCCCTGTCTCCTGCGCTGTGGCCGCTGCAGTGTCCCGCCCGGGGTCAGGCTGAGCTGCCTCCCTCGCGGCCCAGAGCCACCCCGCGCCCACGTCAGGAGTCTGCACGGGGTCCGTGCGCTGGGGGCAGAGGGAGAGAGCCCTCTGAGACCCCCAAAGCCAGGCCTCCTGGAGACGCGGGTGGGGGGACGTCTCTGGGGCAGGAGGAGGGGAAGGGTGAGGCTCGAGGCTGGTGGCCCCGTGACGTGGGGCAATGAGGCCACCAGTCGGGGCTCTGGGTTTACCCGCCTGCGCCCCCGGGGACAGTCCTCAGGTGGCAGCGCTGAGTTGTTGACAGTCTCATATTTACGCGGCCGATTCCGTGGGTAACTCCGGAAGCAGTGCGGACGTTGGGAGTGCTCCCTAGGGTGGGTGTTCACCCCCCACCCCCACCTCGGGAGTCTTGCTCCTCCCGGGGGCCCCTCCTTCCTGCTTCAGGCTTCTCCAGTCTGGAGCCAGAACACCTGAAGGCCCGGTCATCTATCTGGTCGGCTCGGATCCGGCCCGAGGGTCCCACGCCGGGGGACATCCACAGCCCGGGCTGGGAGACACGAGCGGCTCATCCGCGACGCGCGTCTACCGTGTGCCACGCGGCCAGCTCGGCTGGAGCGGTGGCACCTGTCCGTCGGGATGTGGGCTCGCACGCAGACCACCCCTGCAGCTTTGTGCCAACAGCACCCGTGCACCCACCGGGGACGGGCAGGGACCACGGCTCCCAGAGCCGGAGTCCACGGAGGGTCCGAAGACACCGCGGGGGGCTGGCCTCACCCTGGAGCGGCGTGTTTGCATCCGTGGGTTTTCAGAGGCTGAGGGACCACCCAGCTTCGGTCTCCAGCCTGGCGGGCATGTGTCCTTGACCCACCCCGAGGTCCCTGTGGGCTGAGGGGTGCCCATGTGTCTCCACCAGCCCTCGGGTGCCCCGGAAGGGCACAGCTTGGGGCCTGTGACTCTGTCACGTCCGGGGACCCGGGCCAGCAGATGATCAACTCCCTGTCATCCTGGGCAGGCTCTGCCCAGCTCCCCTCCCCGCCCCCCAGCAGACCCCACAGCTCTGCGCCCGCGTCTGCACAGAGGGCCCGGCCGCCCGGGCCTGGGATCCGTGGCCCCGCGGGGCCCGTCACAGGTCAGAGCCACCGGCACAGGCGGGGCCTCCCTCTCGTGCCCCTGTGCCCTCCGTCCCTGTGTGGGTGGAGTCCGGCTGTGTGCGGGGCGCACGTGGGAGTGAGCGTGAGCGTGAGCTTACGTGCCGGGTCAGGCGCTTCCGTCGATCCTGCAGGGGGCGTAACGAAGCCGCACACTCACGTGGCTCTTGCTCACCGGGCGCTGTGCCCGCAGAGGGACAGAAGATGGACACGCGGATGGACAGACGGGCAGACCTGCTCCAGCGTTCGCGGAGGCATCGCGCACGGAGCAGACGGACAAGCGTGTGCAGTGGAGAAGTGAGTGTGGCGCGCGTGATCCGTGCGCTCGGGCGCAGGTGACGCCCAGGACGCGGAGAGCACGTCCCAGGAGGGCCGGGGCGGTGGGGACCTCACGCAGCCGCAGACACCGACCACGACAGACCGTGTGTCCAGGACGCAGGCCGGGTGCGCGGGCACGAATAAGCGGGGGTGGGGGACAGGGGCACAGACTGGGGAGCCTGTTCCGTGGGGGAGGGGCCCCTGCCGACCCGCCAGGCTGAGATCCGGGCCGTGTGAGTGTCCCGTGCACCTGCCCACGGCCACGGAGGCCGCAGTGACCGCACGGGGGGGGGGGGCGGAGCTCGGGCCCGGGCTCCTTCCCGGTCCCACCGTGACCCGTCCGGGAGCCTCAGGTCCCAGCGTTGGAGGTGGCCTTAGACCCTGACTCTCCAGGCGGTTCTGCTACTAAATCAGCCTGAACTCACTAATGCACCTGCTCCACGGGACACGTGTGGGGGTTGCTATGGCACCGTCACCATGGCTCCAGCGCCCAGCGGCCGAGCCCGAGGTGACTCTGGAGGGGAGTCACCGGCCCCACGTCAGCCACCAGCCACGCGGGATGCGGGAGCTGCTGCGTCCCCGATCCCTGTCCAGGGACAGCCAGGCTCCTACCTCCCCCCGGCCGGCCCCCAGGGCAGGGCCCACTCGCTCCCTCCCCCAGGACCGGCCCCGACACTGCTCAAGGTCCTTCCTGGACAGGAGGCCCGGTGTGACCGTCCCCAGGCGGACGATGGGGAAGGGCAGGAGAGGCTGGGTCTGGAAGGTGCTGGAAGCTCGGCTCCCGCCCCGGCTCCGCATCTGGCCGGGGAGAATGAGCCGTGCCCCGCAGTCACCCCCTCAGAGGCTTGCTCCCAGAGGACAGGGTGGGGCCGGCTCTCCCCGCACCAGCCCAGGCTGAGTCCCCAGGGCCCCGTGGAAATCCGGGGGTCGGGACCTGCTCCCACCGCTGGGACCCGCGCTCCTGTGGCTGATGAGAAACGGTCTCTGGCCTCAGACCGGCCACGCCTGCTCGGAAAGTCACTGCTCGGGGCAAACGCTGAATTTTGCAGAGGCCTGTTTCCTGAGCTCGAATCTTCACTCCTCGGAGCCCGTGCGGTGGTTCGAACACTGGGTGATGAGACCATCGGGCTCGTTTTCCCGGGGCTGCGCTCGAGTGGGACCGAGCCCCCCGCAGCTCAGCCCGCACGCGGCTTCCCACGCACGGAGCCGCCAAACCGAAGCCGCCAAGCGTCTCCCCCGGACCAAGCGCGAGCGCCCTGGGTCTGGTCGGGGCAGCCCACAAACCAGGGACACCGCCCCGGGCTCTGCTGGCGACCGGGACGGGCAGAGGGGAAGGTGGAAGCAGAAATCATCCCTTCAATCGTTCATTCCTTTGTTCAACTCATATCTGGTGAGTCCCTAGCTTGAGCCACACCCCGTTTCACACACTGAAGCACAACCTTGAGTAAAACGCACCAAACTGCCATCTCTCCTGGAGGTTATATTCAAGGGATGGGAACTTTATCTAAGAAAACACAGTGTCAGCTGGTGACTGGAGCTCCGGGTCGGAGGAGGAGGGGGAGGCAGGGCTGCCAGGTGCGGTTGGCCAGGTTGTGCACTGCCCAAGTCTGGCAGAACAGTCCCCATCAGTCATCCTAGAGTCCCACCCTCACAGGGATGGTTTCCCAGCAGATGGCAGTAACATGTCTGAGGAAGGGCCTACCTGTAATTTGCCCAAGGCCACCTCCTGGGCTCACAGCAGTGGGAAGAGGGGGGTCCCGCCAGGATGACCCAGAGTTGCGACTGTCACTTCCAGGCGGCTCTGCCCCCCTCAGACAGCTCGTAACCAGGGCACCGCACGTCTCGGCCCCCACGCAGACTCAGGATGGGCCATGAACTCGGCTGTTCTTAGCGCAGACAGGAACGTGGGGACAGCAGGTGCTGGAGGTGAGTCACGGGGAAGGTCGGGGACAGTGGAAACCTGGACAGGGCCTGTCCCCTCAGGGCAGTGACCTTCAGGTTATACCAACACACCTGTGCCAGCCAGGCACACCTGTCAGGGGCTCCTGCAGCCCTGTACCCAGAGTGCTGCCCCTGGTGATGGTCGCATCTCCGGGGCTCAGGCGCCAGCTGACCCGGACGTTTGCTCTGGACAGAGGGGGTCTTGGTTTCGAAGCGTCTGCTGAGGAAATCGAGGACACGGGTGGTTTCAGGCCCAGGGTGTTTATCCGAAGGACGGCAGCTCTCCTGGAGGGGGCGGCTGGAAGGTGCCTGGAGGACAAGATGTCCCCTCCCTGCCCGGGGAGTGGAGCCTGAGGCTGGAGCCAGAGCCCCCAGTGGGGACCCCCCCACCCCCCCGACCAGCCGGGGGCCAATCAGACGCAGGAGGGCTTGGGGAGGGGAGGGGCCGCAGGGGAGCAGAGGCAGGTGGGCGCGCGGGGCCACGCCCTCCAGGCAGGGTTTTCACAGCCGCCTCCAGGAGGACACGGATCCGGTTCCCGAGCCCACGCGGGTGCGTGGAACATGGGTCCCCGGAAGGCCGTGGCGCCGCGGCGGCCTGTGTGCGGCGCAGGTACCGGCGCACTCGGAGCCCCTGCCGGAAGGGGCGCGGAGGCGGGGGGGGGGGGGGGGGGGAGCAGGGCGGGGTCACCGCGACGTGGGGTGAGCTCATCTGTCGCTGGCTCCCGGATCCCGCCTGCAAACGCAGTTCAGGAGGACGTGTGGCCACGGCGGCTGCTTCTCCGGCTTTGCCCAGAGGGCGGCTCATTCGGACACACTTCGGACGGACCGGCCCGTCCTGCCGAGCGTGGGGGGCGCCGGGCCCCTGGGCGACGCCGTCCTCCTGAGCGCGGTGGGAACCGGCGGGTCCGCTGTCCGCACGGGGTGACCGGCTGTGTACCCCACGGCCTCCCACAGCCCACAGCTGCCTGAAAGGGCGGCCACACGCGCTGGCTGCCTCCTTCGTTCGTTCGTTCATTCATTCATTCATCCAACAGTCACTCGCTGCAGCTCCCTTGTTCATTCATTCACTCATCCATTCATTCAACAATCACTCGTCACAGCTCCCTTGTTCATTCATTCGTTCATTCATTCACTCCATTCATTCAACAATCACTGGCGCAGCTCCCTCCTTTGTTCATTCATTCATTCATCCATTCATTCATTCAACAATCACTGGCTGCAGCTCCCTCGTTCATCATTCATTTACTCATTCATTCAACAATCACTGGTATAGCTCCCTCCTTCGTTCGTTCATTCATTCGTTCATTCACTCATTCATTCAACAATCACTGGCAGAAGCTCCCTCTTTAGTTCGTTCATTCATTTATTCAATGATCACTTGCTGCAACTCCCTCATTCATTCACTCATTCATTCATTCAGCAATCACTTGTGGCAGCTCCCTCGTTCATTCATTCACTCCATTCATTCATTCAAAATCACTGGCTGTGGCTCCCTCGTTCATTCACTCATTCATTCATTCAACAATCACTGCAGCTCCCTCGTTCATTCATTCATTCATTTACTCATTCATTCAACAATCACTTGTCGAAGCTCCCTCATTGGTTCATTCGTTCATTCACTCACTCATTCATTCATTCATTCATTCAATAATCACTGGCCGTGGCTCCTACTCTGGGTAGGGGCTGTTCCAGGCTGGAGCTCCCGTCCCGGGACAGCCAGGAGACAGCGGAGAAGTGATCACACAGAGACATGAGGCAAGTCCAAAGTGTTCAGGGCTATGAAGAGATGAAAAGACGTCGCTGTGTGGGGAGTAACTGGGGGGCACCGGGTGAGGTCTCCATCCAGCGTCGTCTGGGAGGCTCCTGGGACTGAGACCTGCCTGGTGAAGAGAAGCCACCTGCGCACAGGCAGGAATTGTGCTCCAGGCAGAGCGAATGGCAGGTGCAAAGCTCTGAGGCAGAGAGACCGGTGTCTCAGGGACACAAGTGGCCAGCATGGCAAGACCCAGTGGGGGACGAGGACAGCAGGAGGTGGGACAGGAGGCGTGTCCTGAGTCACAGGTCCCGGGGAGGAGTTAGGATTTCATTCTCAGTGTATCCGGATCTACTGACGTCATTGTGAAGAATGGGGCTGCTTGGGGCAGCACCGGGGGAGGGGGCGGGAAGCGGGATGTCTCATTTCCTCCCTCGTTTTGCCGACATAAACGTTATTAAAATTTCCCCCAAGCGAGCGATGCGGAGCTGGCTCGTTACATTTAGCCGACACACCGCGCTGGAATGAGGGCACACAAAGGCTCTCGTGCTCACACCGTGTGCAGCTCATTGTGTGTGAGCAGTTGTGATAATGGCACAGTAAATTCTCAGGCGGAGGCTGCAGGGGTCCCCTCTGCAGCCAGTTTTGGGGGCGTCTTCCCTGAAACGTGAACGGCAGCAGCAGGGAACGGGCAATGATGTCAGGACCTCGTGATGCTTAAGTCATGACACTTGCTTGTCCGTCTGCTTGTTTTAGGAGCTTCTGAACTGTCACCCCCCACGGACATCGTCTCTGGTCCAGCCTGAGAACAGGCTCTGAAGAGCTCATACTTACCATCTCAGAAAAGAAAACGGAACTTACTTGTCCTAAACTCGTGGGTCTGGAAAATCCTGGAGGTGGTGAGGCGATGCCCACATCGTCCCAGGGTCTCCAGCGGGGACTGGAGCCCACCAGGGTCCCCAGGTCCCGGGTGGCAGTGCCTGAATCTGATGGGCTCCGATGGGTGCCCTGCCCACGCCAGGAGCCGTCCTCGGTGGTGGATGAGCCCCTGCGGTGCTCACACCTGACTCACACGGGCCTGAGTGAACACGGGGGGCCAAGCCCGCCCTGAGCTGAGAGCAGGGCCAGAGAACGACCCCTGGACGGGGTCCCTGCGCTGGGCCAGCGGAGGGGCAGACATCCACGTGGCCCCCCACCACGAGCCCAGCCCACATCGGTGCCAGGTCGTCCTCCCAGGGCCTGGTTTCTCCTCTGCCCCTCCCAGGGACCCCCAGGACATGACTCCGTCGGGGACAGTCCTGCCTCCCGCATCCCTTGGGCCCTGTCCCGTGCTTTACATTGGAAACAGATGCCCCAGCAGAGTGACGGGACGCAGTGGCCAGTGAGGACCTGAGCCAGGGTCTGTGGTGGGGAATTCGTGTGTCGAGCCAGCTGGGCTGTGGTGCCCAGATCCAGGGTCGATGTTTCCGTGAGGGGGTTTCTGGATGAGGCTGGCTGTGAAGTATCAGTAAAGCGGGTTGCCCCCCCTGATGTGGGTGGGCCTCGTCCAATCAGGGGACGGCCTGAGTGTCTCAGGGGTGGGCAGGATGCAGAGCGGTGGGGAAAGCCCCCCACCACGACCCTCTCTGGTCGGCTTCTCCAGGGTGTGGCACCCCTCTGTCACCCACCAACACCCCAAGTTCTCCTCCGTTTCTCCTGAGGCCTCTCCCCGCAGGGACGAGCTCCTCTGTGAATACGGGGTCCCGGGGAGGCTCCCGGATGCCACGTGTCCCGGTGCCGGCCCCAGGGGCCCCACTCAGATGCACAGGGTGAAGGTCCCTGTGTCTCTGGGTCTGAGGACGGCTGTGACTCCGTGTCCGGCTGTGCGGGCACAGAGCGTCTCTGAGGCTTGCAGTATTTTCACAAAAACTCCTCCCCAAAATTTATGAGCCTGAGAGCAACACATTCATTTCTGTGACAGAGGATGAAATAAGGGGACGTTTTTCACGTTTCTGTTTTAATTCGTTGGGAGCCACGTGCGTGACTCCAGCCTGTCTGAAGGTTTTAATTCATGAATTTGTTTTCAAATAGCGTGTGATTGGTAGGAGAGTGGGGGAGGGTGCCCCTCCCGAGAAAACCGTGGGGACTATTCCCACTTGTGCCTGAGTGGCCCCCAAGACAGAGGGGGGGCAGGGGGGTGCCGTCCTGGGCAGAGAGGCTCCCAGCTTCTCTGCTCACCTGTCACCACAGACCTGGGCTCAGCGCTGCCTTGACTCGAAGGGCTGCTGGGAAGGGGGATGCCCTCGGCCAGGGGAGGGGCAGCCTGGTCAGGGGACTCCTAGGGCCTCCCCCCCCCACCGACGTCCTGCGGGAACCGTGTCCACAGCCGGCAGGCCTGGGGCCCCTTGGAGGCCTCAGCAAAGGAGTAGGTGCTGGAAGTGTCCCGGGATGTCCCCGCCCCATGTCCCAAGAGCCTCCAGTCACCCCCATCCTCAGGCCCCTTCGCCTCCCCGGGGCTCCAATCACCCCCAGACCGCAGAGCTTTCCCCCAACGACCTACAGGGGCCCCCGCAGAGCCCGCAGAGCAGGCCCTCCGGGAGTGGGCTGACCAGGGATAGGAGCCCAGCTCCCTGGGGCTCCGTCAGGGCTGATGGACGAGTGGGGCGCAAATGCCCCTCACTGCCCGGGACACATGCTCTGCCTTCAGTCACACCGGCTCTGGAGGAATGTGCCGTCCTGGGACCAGGACAGGGGTCCGGGCCGCTGGGGAGGGAAGATCCCCCAGTGCAGGGCTGCCCTGCCCAGACCTGGATGCGGACCCCCTGCTGAGCCCCTGCAGGAGGGGGGGCAGGTGAGCAGAGGCCCCGCCCACCTTCCTCTGTGCTGCCCCCACTAAGTGCCACATCTCGGACCTGCAGAGTGCCCGCTGTGCCCTGTGGGTTCTTCGGACCCTCACCTCCACCGCTTGTGCACACTGGAAGGTGCTCCAATGCCCCTGCCCCCCCAGCAGCGATGCCCCCCCCCCCACCTCCGGGCAAAAATCAATAGGCTGGTTACAGATCTCTCCAGCTTGACTCCATCCTGGGCAATGTGTTAAAATGGAGATTCTGCCAGGAACATTAATTTATTTAGACTTTCTTTCTCCTGCCGAGTCTCTGGTTTTACAAAGCTTTGTCCCGAGCTCAATTTAGTAGAGAAATCTCCACTGGTTGCTGGAGGGAGCAGAGCAGACACGCGGGAGAGAAAGCGAGTTTCAGAGCCTCCGGATGGACTGCACACCAAGCAGTGGAAACAGCACAGAGAAGTGAAAAGGCAACGGGCAGATCAGCAGTGACCCTTGCTTGGCATTTTACCAGACAGGGTGAGGGACGTGCGCTGTCTGCGGAGCCCCCACACCCAACCCCACGCACAGGGAGAACCTGCCGGAAAAGTCTGCAGGCGTAGGTAGCAGGCCTTCGTGGAAGATGACAGAATGCAACCGAACGCAAGAAAAGGGGCCCTGCCTTCTTAATCAGCGGGCTCTGCCCTCTCTGCCCTCCCCATCCACACTTAGGTGCCTGCAGTGTAGACAGCAGCTTGGGACTCCAGCCCCACCGCCCTTGCAGTGGCAGCCACAAACTTCCCAGGAGGTGGGCACCTCGGTGGCTCAGTAACGAAGCGATTCAGCACCTGCCCTCTG